>NC_136494.1:93354538-93384538 GCF_053919585.1 Euprymna scolopes
AACTTATTGTTCTCTTATTATTATTATTATTATTATTATTATTATTATTATTATTATTATTATTATTATTATTTAGATTTTTTTTTCTTCCGAGGTGGTTTGTTTACATTAGTTGTCCACGAGTAGTAAGAAAAAAAGATGGCGGACGATAGATAATTGACGCACGTGTGTTTAGACGTAAAATTGAAAATGCAACGAAAAAGTTTTTTCTCCTTTTTTTTGGGGGGGGGAAATTGCGTTTTTTCTTTTGTTTTTTCTTTCTTTCTTTCGCTGATTATTTAACGATATAACGGTATGTTTCATTGCAACAGTGAGAACGTTTGAAAAAAGTTTTTAGAACGTTGATTGTAAAGCTGTTATGAGAATGTTCGTTAAGTCACCATTTTGAAAAAGATCACGTCGGGGTCACCACTCTGTTGGGGACAGGACGGTCTGCCGTGTTTTAGACGATCCCGTCCCCATGTGTGTATGGTGAATGTATGTATTTAATAGTAGAGGAATTGAAAAGACAAAAGGTCGCATAATGAAGACGAAAATATACCGCTATATATCAACGAAACAAATGCAATTTATTTGCATAAATATATGCAGGAAAGAGTAATAGAAAGAATCAGATTTCATGAAAGATGAGTAACGTTACTTGCGGTGTACTGGCTAGTCAGGAACGAGGTGGTGGCTCATGACTCCACCGGAGCGGTGTTTGTCACATGTTGACTGTTTGAGCCTTCAGCAGAAAAGAGGGTGAAATATGAGAAACAGGAAGTGACGTAGGTAGGTCGCTCTTCTGAGTTAAAGGGCGACAATCGAGTTAGGCTTAGAGTGTTCAACTCCCACAAAAGCCTCTTATAGAGATGCTTGGGCGCATCTAAATTATGATTCATCCATTCAATGTACGTTCAGCAATAGGTGCTATTTAGACTTTTAGTGTAACTCAATGTCATCAGGGGAGGGGAGACTCTTACAGAAATACAAGGAGGTATCTAAAGAATTGTTCTTGCTTTACATTGGTTAATGTGGTTGAAGAAAAAATAAAAACTAACTACTTTCTAGTGCATAGATTTAAATAGCAATTTTCAGTTGACGAATAAGAAATTATGAAATAAAATAATATAAATGGATCAACCGTAGTCGAGGGCGACCCAAATGTTTCCTTTTTATTTACTACTACATAAAGAAATATTGGAGGAGACAACTCTTTCCTCTAGATTACTCCACTTAAACCTCATTAGCTGAGTGTTTGGTATTAAAAAATGCAATAATATTACATACTATCAGGACCTGTTTTTCAGCATTGCCGAAGAGATATAAAAGGACATTAAATAACAGAATTGCTAAATTTTGTTTTCTTATTTTATTGTGTAAAAATTGTTTATGAAAATGTCTATTTAAAAACCGGACTTAGATTCTGCGCTGAATTTGTTAGGGACTTACTTGCAGGGAACCGGATTGTTGACTTCTTGATAGCAAAGTGTGTTTGGCTGGAGTTCTATTTATGAGAGGGTTATCAGTTCAAAGACGAATTTGTTTTTGACATTAAAAGCATGTGATCATTGTACTTTTTTATTTGATATTTTTATATAAAATATGTGTCAACATTAATTTTGTGGAGCAGCATGATTAGATAGCACCGTTAGCTGACCGATTTTATACAACTAAGATTTAGGCTTCATACCATGCTGATGTCCCAGACAGTTCGATATCTTGAGTTATAAGATGCCCCGCTCTACCATGGCAATACAGAAGGCGGGGAGGGAATTTTTTCCATGACAAGAAAAGGAAGTTTTCCTTATTAAATGTAACTAAATACTAACAGTTAATAATAAAAAAACAACATCATTAGCAAACAGGATAAAAGAATTAAGAAAGAATAAAATTGAAATGGTCGAGACTAGGAAGTGCTAGTAAATACTCTCTAATTAAGTCTAGCAGATGCAACCTTTGCAATCTAGACTCATGTCATATAATAATAATATCTAAAGATAGCCTTCTTAACGAACGACAGGAAGTAATTCAAAACTGTTTACATAGATTTAAGTCTATCTTTTCTCGGCTAAAACCTGATTAAAATCATGGATTAGGTTAAAATAAATTAAATCATCAAAGAATGGAAAATTAAACATTTTTTCTCTGTACAGATAAATATATTAAATATGATATAAAATTAGCAAATAAGTAAAATAAACTGAAAATCCTAAATCACAATAAACCAAATAAATAAACTAAATATAACAATATAATAATAGTAAATATTAACACTACTTATAATCATATATATATTTAGAATAGATTAGAAAAAATATATGATGATATATTTTACATAATGTAGTATATAATTTAAAACTGATAAATCAGAGCTAACAATTGTATTTTATAGTCATTAAATATTTAATTAGCATATGGAATAGAAGTCATGGAACTTGAAATATTCTAATAATTAGCATGATTGAAATATTTGGACATGTTAAATATTAGTTGCAAATAAAATATTTTTTAATTATAAATATAATAACATATAATGCACGAATATTGATGTTGTGTTGTAATGACAATTTTTAAAAATCATAATATAATATAGTAAAAATAGAATTAAATTCTCGAGTGTTGATTTAAATACTCGTTTAATTAGTTAAAATAAGAAAGTATATGATTGGTGTGTTGACCCAAATAAATCAAATGTGATAATAGATATCAAAACATTGGTTATAATCAGATATATCTATGGATTTTATTTGAACATAAAATAAGGTAACATAGATATTTTTACATTAATTAAGCGTTCATAATTTCCTTTTGGAATCATATATATATATATATATATATATTAAACTATCATATTTGGAATCATATATATATATATATATATATATATATATATATATATATATATATATATATATATATTAAACTATCATATATATATATATGTATGTTATGTTTGACGTTCATCTTCATCGGCAACTGTTATGTTTGCAGGTTGAACCAAATAACGTATAAGGCAATACAAATAAAGACTCAACAAACAAAGGTAGATCAATAAGAAGTGTATTAGAAAAAGTATATTTACAGTATATTTACATAATGGTTGTCAGGTAAGAGAGGCTGGAGAACATATCTGCTCTCGGCTCGGCCTTTGGTGGCTTCTGGTTAACACACACTCAGACTAACCGAGTCTTGCTATTAATGTGTAATGTTATCCACATATGTAAATGAGTGTGTGCCACCACAACAATATATTAAACTATCATATTTGGATATATATAAAACTATCAAATTAACATACGGAATTGAGGATGTGGAGTTTGAAATATTCTAATTGTTAGTCTAACTGCAACATTTAAACATGTAAAATGAGTTTATATTAAAATTTCAAATTAAAAAATGGTAGATGGGAAGGTAAGAGAATATAAAATATGTTATAATAGCAAAATTAACCGTCTTAAAATAATAAAAACAAAATAAGAAATAAATCATTAAATATTATTTTAAATACTCATTTAATTAATTAAAATAACATATGATTATATTTATAGCGTACTTTTAAAACAAATACGAGTGGAATAAGGATTTATTCAAGTTAAATAAATAATTTTAGTAAACAGTTTAACTAGTTTGGGAAATAATTATTAATACTTAATTGAAAAATATATTAGAATATAACAATTACAGTAAAAAGGTTAGTTTTTAAAGTAAGGCTTTCAAAATAATTGAAATAAAAAGAGAAGAAAACTAAAATAAATTAAATAGTAGTAATTAAGTAAAATTTAATATTAAGCTGATACGGTTATAAATATGAAATAGCTCAAATTAAAAAAAAAAATTATGTTTATTAATGAATATAAATTAAAATGGAATAAGATTTTAAAAAAATGAACAAAATACACAAACTAATTAATGAATATATTAGAGATTGAAATAAAATATTTGTTGATGATAATCACTATTAAATAATATCCATACAAAAGAATAGCATAAAGGATATTGTTATTACTTCGGATAAAATTATATATAAGTTAAGTATGTGATCTAATTTCAATATATTAGGATATAATTAAAAATAATAACAGTTGCGATATATTTGGATGTAATAAATTAGAGTAGACGAATTATAATTATGAAATGATTACTAATAGACATACCAGTTAATCGTTTATTTGAATATTATAATTAAACTGAAATTATTGATTAATAAAACTCATATGGATCATTTTATACTGAAATGTTTAAAATGTTAATATTTAATTTAAATAAATAATATAATAATAATTTATAATACAAATAGGATTAATAAATAGTATATAATAAAATAACAATAAAACTAGATAAATATATTATTTATCCATATAATAAAAATCGTTTAATATAACTAGGTTTTTATAAATGGGAACAACCTAAACAAATTATGATAAAATATTACAAAGGGAAATTTTATAGTAAAATTTAAATTTAGTAAGAATTAAAATTAAGTAAGAATAATGGAAAATAAATGACAATGAAGAATTATAATTTATGTAATAAGTTGAATTAAAATAGTAATAAAACTGAATTATATAGGGATTTAAAATGCAGATAAAATCAACAATTGGTATAACCGGAAATAGAATAGAAATATATCGGAATTAGTTTTGTATAAAATAAAATAAATATATAGACATATGTTATATATATATATTAAATTATTAACATATGTAAATATATATGAATTAATTATAAGTAATAAATTAATAAAATACTAAATACAATGAATATTAGTAGAGTATACCAAAATTAATACAATTTATTATTACGAATATTTAAATTTTAGTGACTTTATTTGTAAATTCAAAATGGCGTAATAAAAGATCAAACAAAAGGTAATTGCAGCTTCTCTTCTAATTTTCAGATTTTGAAATCATGCCCAATTACATTTTATTTTCTTTTGGTGGATTGGGAGTCGCTATTTCTTCTGATGAGTTAAGGGCAAACTAGATTCATTGATTGATATAATAATTGAATGAATGATTTTGCACTACGAAATAGTTACTGTGAAAAATTGTAAATGTCAACATAATTAATAGAATAAAGTGTAAGATGGTCAACATTATGAAATTTGAAATATAGACTTTTGTCATTTGTTTGTTACATGCTCTATAATTATATCTAGCTTCATCAATTAAGGATTAGTATATAAAAAAGTGAAATATAAATGAAGCTATCATACTTCTACAGAAATAATAGTAAAAACAAGTAGAAATTCACAAATAGTTTATTCGGCGGAATACTCCAAAACTGGTGTGCTAGGAAATCCTTAATCCACAGAGTTTCAAAGAATGCTAATTCTTTTCATCAGAGGAAAAACTATTAGCAAAGTAATAAGATGGAAATGCTAAATTTTAGCATTTCTATGTATTTGATGGTTACTACTTGGGATGAAATTTTTAAAAAACCTTAAAAAACATAACATGAATATGGAAAACAATTCGTGCGAACAGTTCATTCAGAGTTCAATATAAAGACAACGAAACAACCGACTGTATATAAAGGAAAAGTTATAAGTTGTAAGTAAATGAACAGCAACAGGTGCTCGCCTCAGTAGTCCAAGTTGATAAACAAAACTTCAGAAATTGGAGTTTACGAATTTGAAGACAGCCAAAATAATGCTTCCAATTGGCTGGATGGAAAATGATAAGTGATGAGAGAAAAAGAAAAAGAAAAGAACGTAGAGTTGAAAGTGGGTCACGCGTTGTCATGGCAATGAATGGCAGACGACCGGAAACGTCGCAGACAATGAGTTTATAACTTATGGAGTTTATGTGTGGGTGAGCTAATCTTAAGAGAAATTAAAGGAAATCTTAGGATGTTTTGTAAGGATAAATTAAAGGGTTCCTATTTACAATGTCTCCCCACAGGACAGAGTTAGACACCAGGGTCGTTTTTTAATGTGGAGAAAAGGAACAAAAATAAAAATTGTCTCAGTCGTGAAAGATTTCTCTTCCACTGACAGAGAACAACAAATTAAAGTGCAGCATCTGAAGAACAGATGGTATTTATTTGCTCCCCACCGAGCAAATTAGGCACAAGGCCGATTTTTAATGTGAGGAGTGAAGGGAGGGGGAAGGGAAAAAGGGGACCAGCTCCCGAGAGGTGGGAAATGGGAGCTGGTTAATGGTCAGGCATGTGGGGTTGCCCCCACATCTGGTCTTTGCTAGTCATAGCTAGTCATAGCTTGCAGTATCTGTCGGAACAGATACTACACTTTGATCTTGACCAATAGGCCAAAGAACAGATACTACACTTTGATCTTGTCCCGAATGCTAACAATTTCAATTAATAATAATAATAATAATAATAATAATAATAATAATAATAATAATAATAATTGAAACGATGAATGTGATAGTGATAATTGTAATAATAATATTAATAATGACAATACTGATGTAATAATAGTAATGGTTTTAATAATAGTAATGGTTGTAATAATAGTAATGGTTGTAAAAATAATGAAAATAATGATAACATAAGCATAGTTCAGAATATATAGGGAAAATATAGACGCCAATAAATTATATATTGGTGATAGATACATTTAAAAGTATATCAGTGGGTAAAAAATAGGGTAACAGAAAATATTAAAATCATAATTACGAAATTTAACATAATTAAATTAATATGCATATAATATTTCTGGTTATAAAACAACAGTACTAGCGATGTTGTTGTGAAAGATGATTTATACTAATATGCATGTTATATATATATATATATATATATATATATATATATATGTATATATATATATATATATTAGTAATGGGACGATTTCAATATTTTTCCCCATTCTAATACAATTACTGCTTCCGTACTAAATCTCTGATTCCGATACAATTACCAATCCTGATCCTGATTCTTTATCAATTTTAAATATTTGACTATAAAGTTCCCCCCGCCCCTTCACCGATTACTGTAAATGCACATGTTAAATGTGCATATATTTTCTCAAACGTAAAAATCACTCTTGGGGCGGTGATCTATAGATTTTAGCTTTACTGGTAGTTTGCAGTTAATATGTTGGTATTATCAAAAAGTAACGTCCAAAGAAAGAATTCTCCCCCCCCCCACCCACCATTATGTTCTCCTAATCGCAATTCTTGGTATCAAAATCCAGCTCACATCTAACAGTACTCCTTCCAGCCAAAGAGTCCAAAGAAAGAATTCCCAACCATTATGTTCTCCTCTTTTAATTCTCTCACACCCCTTGATATTTAAGATCAATAATTGGTCTTGTAGTCTTTCATCCATGTTGGGCGTCTTTGTTTGCAGTGTGACCGTCGTATAGGTTCTTCTTCAGGAACTTCATCAACCTCCTTTTCCTTTGCTGGCAAAGAAACTCTTCGTATGTCTAAGATGTGACATGGCATTCCATTAACTGCCACTTTGTTTTTTGAGAGTACTTCAGTTACAAAACCTCTTCCCCAACGGGTTGTACAATGAGAATTGGGTGATTTCACCCACACCTCTTCACCAACCGTGATTTCTGCATGTGCCTGTTCCATTCTCTCTATTACAGCCAATGGATTTCGCCATTTGTATGTGAAAATAGATCGCACTGATGTTTCATCTTGCCCAGCCTTCAGTGCAATATTATACCAAAACACAGCTTTTTAGGGCGAAATTTGGCTTTTATGATGCCACAGCTTTTATAGTGCGATGGTGCCTCTCTATAATTCCATTAATACTTGTGTGGTATGCAGCTCTAAAATATAGCCTAACGTTCCACTTTGCACATAAGTCTCTAAAAACTTCTGAGCGGAAAGATATATCGTTATCTACCAACACCTCTTCTGCTGATCCCCTTTCCATAAACACCTCCTTAACACCTCTCTTCACCTCTTCTGTCATTTCATTTCTGATTCTTCCAGGCCCAAAATCAATCATAGTTAAATACGGTTCATGCTGATAATGCATGATATCAGTAGCCAGTCGCCACCAATTTTCTTCAACATGCAATTCCCCTTTTTCATGACTAGCCGGCACAGGGCTAACTGATTGACATTCCCTATATTGTTCCACCACCTCTTGGACATCTTGCATTGTGATGTGCGGATTCACTTTTCTTGCTAGGTATAAAGTATGTTCCTTTCCAAAATGATTCATCTAATGCAGGTCATTTAGATGCTCTACTGCACACACCAGAGCCATGTCTTTCTCTTTCCTTAGCCAAGCTTTATCGCTCTGGTCAGCCTGTCTGCTTTATTTTTCTGTTATGGAACCAAGATGACAGTTACCTTCAGTTTAAATTCTTGGACCAAGATTCCAAGATCTCCAAGTCGACGTTTGATAAGCATCTCCACTGCTCCCTTTGTCTTGATTTGCTTATCAGCAGACACCAATTTCATCCATGATGCCACTGTCGTGGAGTCTGTTCTAATGTCCACTATCTCTGTCCATTTTAAAGCCAGATTGATGCCCTTCATCATAGCATCGAGTTCCACAACATTACTATGGGTGCTATTATCCTTTTTTCATAGCCAAGCAGCATCTTCAACCATCACTCCTATTTCCAATAATACCTCTAATGCCAGTCTGCTAGCGTCACTCCATATTACCCCTTCATGGCTCCTTTTTATATGCCATTCTATTTTTACGGGATTCATTTTTTTTCACTTCTGCAATGACTTCTTATATCATGAGCAGCACTTCTTGATCAATTACATCTTCCTAACTGTCTGTGTCTGTGTCAGTCTGCCTTTTAATAAAACTGTATGCAGTTTGCAACCATCCATCTATAGGGGAATGGCCAACCAACTCTCCACATACAGAGAAAAGCTCTCTGTGTTAGCCTATCCTTGGCTTTGGGATCTCGTTTCTTCGTCCAAACATCAACTTTCCCGCCTTATTGTGCTGTAGTATTAATCCCAAAGCCATTCCGTTTTCCAATAACTCGGACGGTTTTGTGGTCAATCCATATGTTTTGACTTGATCTCTCGCCCTCTCCGCAGTCACTGTGGTTGCGTCCACCAGTACATCATCGATATAAGAGCAGGTACCTCTCTTCACCACATCATCTCTAGTCAACACAGTCTTAAAAACTGCCGTCATAATTTTTGGTGCAGAATTAAGTCCAAAACCGCTCTCTCTCTCTCTCTCTCTCTCTCTCTCTCTCTCTCTCTCTCTCTCTCTCTCTCTCTCTCTCTCTCTGGCACACAGGCCTTTTATTGGAAAAGCCAACTGCATCTCATGTGCATATTTCCCACAGATCTCGTTACCTCACGTGACTACCAGTCCTTAAATAGCAGGAGCGGCCATTTTTTTTCTTTCTTTATCCCTTTTCTGAAATGGAAAGCACGTTGTACGAGGTCAAGTTTATACTACTTTTTGATCGCACAATAAATATTGATTATTTTATTATTACTATCAGCAGTGGAAGATTTCGTTTTAAACAAAATCAAATAACAAATAATTAAAGGAATCGTTTTTGGTATTGGAAAATACACACAAATTTTTCCGATTCTGATATCCCCAAAAGTTCTGATTTTTCAAATCCCCAATTTCGATTAATCGTCCCAACACACACACACACACACACACACATATATATATATAAATATAAGCATCCACATACAGTCATGTTTCGTTGTATCGCAACTCAGTTTAGCTAGACAAGTTTCTTTTTTTGTTGGTTTGTAGGGGACTAGGATATATAAATACCCCAATCCCGTTACAAAATAATAATGAAACGAATGGGAATTGAAGGAAACAAAGACTCAAGTAATGGATAAGATAAACGTCGTTTATTTGCTATTGAAAGAAATGACCATTTTAGTTATAACATGTCCGCGCGTATGTAACCAATGTCCGTTGCAGGACTGGTGTTGTAGCAAGAAAAGGAAATGTGTTTTCATCTCAAGTTTGGGTCACTATTGTTTGTTCGCGCGTGGGAAGAGAAATAAATGTTGTAGGAAAATTGAGAATGGTAGTCCAGCGTGTAGACACGGAAGAGGATATTAGAGTTGTCATCAGTTAGTAGTCAGCTACGCGAAGGTGTTCTTAGTGACCAGTAGTAGATGGAGAGAGAAAGAGGGAGAATGTATACATACAGTAATTAGCTCGTGCCCCATACATAGTAGGAAGTGGGCGTGAGGTGCACGTACGCGCGCGCCGAAACGGCGGCGGCTTGTTAGCCCAACCTCTCTCGTTGAGAGTTGGTCCTAAAAAGAGGATTAGAAACAGCTTGTCTCCATGTTTTATACTCGCTTCTGGAGTGTCTTTTGCGCATGTCTATTTCCTTAGAAAGCGGAAGTGACGTCGTCCATGTATGTGTTCGTGTTCGCGTGTGTGAGTACATGTGTATTCGTAAGCGTGTGTGTATATATACGTGAATGTGAGTGTATGTACGCGAACGTGAATATGTGTACATGTGTGGACGTGGGCGCGTATGTTTGTGTGCGCGTATGTATATGACAGCTTGAAATATGAATGTGTGTTTTGTGTGAGACTTGAAAAAGGCTCGTACAGGTTTTCACTTAATAGTTGCGTAAAAACTACATTTTGTATTATTTGTGTTGTCAACTTTGTTTACAATTCCCTACAACTATCGACGCATTTTCAGTAAAAAAAAAAAAAAAAAAAAAACAGTCGCCGCATCTTTAAAAGTTTCATTCACTGTATTTTTAAGGTTAAAGACTATTTTTATACACCTTACCATAATATTAACTCTTTAATTTAAAAAAAAAAAAAGTTGCTGCAGCTTTATTTTTAAACGTTTTCATTTAATGCAAATATCATTTGTTTGTTGGTTTTAGTATCGTAAATTATGATATGAAAACAGAAACGATTCTCTTAAGTCGCATAAAAACTACATTTTGTATTATTAATGTTATCAACTTTGTTTCATTAAAAAAAATCGCTGCATTTTCTTTTCTTTTTTTAAGTTTTGATTTAATAAAAATTATCGCGTCCTAAATTATGAGATGAAAAAATGAACGAATCTTTTAATAAACGAGAGTTGTCTCCCTCTGCACAGTGACAAACTATAAAACAGCGGCAAACTTTCGATACTGGGCTTCAGACAAGCCTCGTGAATTACATCAGTGACCACTACACAGCAGAAACGTGACTGTTTGGTGTGGTTTGGGAAAATGCGGGATTTTTTGTCCATTCTTTTTTTTTGGGGGGGGGGGAGAAGTGACAGTAAAGGTTACTTTAGATCGCTATATTCAAATGTTTGAAAACAGTTTCCTTCCCGCGCTTCGCAGGCGAGGAATCAATATGGCGTCAATGTGGTTGCAACAAAATGGAGCCACTGCTCAGCGAGAGCGTCCATGACTGCTGTTCAAGCTGCATTCCCTAATCATGTCATTTCACGCTTTGGAGATCTCCCGTGGCCTACGCGCTCACACCGATTTTCCCATGTGCGAGTTTTATCTATGGGGATTTTTGAAATTACGCGTCTATGCTGGGAAACCTTGCACACTTGGAAAATTGAAGACTGTAATACGTGAAAATATCCCCCAAAAAATAGGTGGAGAAACTTTAGAAAGCGGCTTCAAATTTGTGCTCATGAAAATGGCCACCAGATATAATTTTTCACTTCTAAATATTCCATAATGGCATAGTTTAGTAAATGTTTTTATGTACATTACACGCAGGACCCGTCAACCGGCGTTGCCCAGTGGAGGCCTCTCGCCCCCCCCCCACCCCTCGCAAAAAAGTAAACTACGATTGTTGATAACCTGCAGGTTCTGTTTGAATCTGAAAAAAAACAAATAAGGAAACGCGTAAATCTCTATGCAATAATAAAATTAGGAAAAATGGCCCATTAGAATAAGAATAGAAAGTATAACAGATTTTTCGTTTAGAATTTAGGGATTCCCGCTGCATATGAACTGTTTAGATCGATAGAAACTCCCCATGCTAAGAACGGCTTTCGGAATAGATACCACTAATCTCCCCTTGGAATCCCCCAAATTTAACCATGAAAATCTTAGGCAGCATACTCACCCCCAATTTATATGGTTGGTGGCAGTGGATTTTGTATCGCGAGCGCGAGTACAAATATGGCAGGTATTGAGTGCGAAGGAAACATGAATTCTGTTAAATATATTTCAATATTTCATGAAGGCAGCATCAATATTCTCAAGTAGTAAACTTAACCAAGTTAACTCCCTATTTATGGGGGATGGAGCTTCTTGTCACTCTGCTAGGGCAACACAACATGGTTTAGCCAAAATGGGATTAATAAACTTCCATGATCAAGTCAGTCACCGGATATGAACCAAATTGAAGACTTTTAGGGCATATTAGACCGGAACCTTCACACAAAAAAGAAAGAAGCCATTTTCTAAGTCTGAACGTTTAGCATTATTGCGTCAGATATGGAAGAAATTCCTCAATATGATATTCGCCAACTGACCAATGCCATGCCTGGAAGAGTCTTAGCATTAAAATCAGCAAAGGAAATGTCAACCAAATATTAGTTATTAAATTTGTGACCAATTATTTTTTATTTTGTTCTACGAATTATATCTTTATTGAAATAAATTGTTTCTATGGATGTCTATTCTTTTATATATATTATTTTTATATTTATTATATACATATATATATATATATACATATATATATATATACATATATATATATACATATATATATATACATATATATATATACATATATATATATATATGTATATATATATATGTATATATATATATATATATATGTATATATATATATATGTATATATATATATATGTATATATATATATATATATATGTATATATATGTATATATATATATATATATATGTATATATATATATATGTATATATATATATATATATATATATATATGTGTATATATATATATGTATATATATATATGTATATATATATATGTATATATATATATGTATATATATATATATATATATATATATATATCTGTAGGTTAATATGGAAGAAGATTCCACTTACAACGTATATGGAGGTCCTTTCTTTTCTTCTTCCATCTGTGTGTCAAACTCCCTTCCCTTTTCTATATTTCTTTCCATCAGCATCTTACGACTAGCTAACCAGTTAGCGTTATAGCACCCCTATAACACTTTGTTCCATTATATCAGAAACTCAAATATCTACAGGACTCTTTCTGGCTCCAGTTTAGCCAGCGAAAGAAACGAGTTCTACCATCACTAGACATCACAGAGGCATCTTTTCGAGGATTAAAGAAATTATTTTTATTCATATCATAAAAACGACGTCTCCTCTCACAAATCTTTACTTTGCTTAAAAACAATATATGCATACATATTGCAGACATACTATACCATAAGTATTTGTTAACAATGAACTTAAAAACTACCACGTTGCAGTTAGCAGAGAATATCTTAAATCTTTTGGAAGAGAGAACAAAGAACACGTCCAATATTGTTGACGGTGGTTGTAAAGTCTGAATCTGATATGCCTGCATGGTTGGCACAAATTTTGAATATATGCTTTTTCTTAAGATTTTTCTTTTTTTCCTCTTCAACCATGCATACACATCGGATTCAGATTTTACAACAACCATCAACAAGATTTGGCGAATATTTAGCTTTTTCCACGAGGGTTACGCCCTTCGTGATTAATACCACCAATAAAATGAAAAATACTCTTCTATATATATTTTAATTGATTGGATCAATACTTTGCTTTTTCAGCAATTATAGCACCAGTAGAATGAAATAAAAACCCTCCTATATATATATATATATAACTACTTCATTTACTCACATAAAATTAATATACGAAAGTATAAATTTATGCGTAGACTTAAAGTATTTACTTCAAAAGTGCTCAATACGTAGGTAGAGCTAGTTAGTAATTTATAAAATATATATGGCGATTAAGCTACACTGAATATTCCGCGTTTCATCCACTCTAGGATTCTTCAGGCTTATGCGCATAAGCCTGAAGAATCCTACAGTGGATGAAATGCGGAATATTCAGTGTAGCTTAATCGCCATATATATTTTATAAATTACTCATATATATATATATATATATATATATATATATATATATATATATATATATATATATATATATATATATTAGTGGAGATGGTAATTAATAAAAACTGAAGAAAGTGCTCAATACTGTTGTAGAGCAAATATGCGTTTTATTTTTTATTACCGTATCTTTCTGTTAAGTTACATTATTGTTTCGGCTACACGGCCGTTTTTTTTTTTTTTTGCCGTCTGTAGCGTCCTCAGACTTTTACAGAAATGTTCGCTATTTTGGGATGAAAGAGTGGAAGAGCAACCCCCCCTGACCCCATTCACTCTTCCATGTATATATATATGGCTATCTTGCTCTTGCTTGTTACTGGATCTTAACATTTTGAACCGAGAGAGAGACTTAGCTGTCGTAAAAAGCTAAGACTCTGTAACATCATCTTTGTATAGATACTCCCTCAGGCATTTGGGCTCATGGATTTTAAATGTCTGAGGGAGTGACACTCGTCTGAC
This sequence comes from Euprymna scolopes, assembly GCF_053919585.1. NCBI lineage: Eukaryota > Metazoa > Mollusca > Cephalopoda > Sepiida > Sepiolidae > Euprymna > Euprymna scolopes. Next base: position 93,369,029 of record NC_136494.1, read on the forward strand.
AAGACGTTGCAATCATCATTCATATATATATATATATATATATATATATATATATACATATATATATGAGGGTTTTTTTAATTAAGTTACAATTTTATTTATTTTTTTAACTCGTGGTTTATAAAAAAAAAATATTTTTATCATTATTTATCGCACTTCCGCATTTGAGGTTGTTTTCATTTTTATAGAAACGATTTGTGAAATTTTCTCTGGAAATGAACGCAATCCGTTGTAAATAAACCGTTTGCTGTTTTAATTTATTTCAAAATTCAACAAAACATCCTAAGCTGACCGTTTTAATTTATTTCAAAATTGTAACTAAAAGTACTCGTTTTTAAAAAAAAGCTATTATCATCCCTTATTCTGATCGAACCCTTAGAAAAAAGAAAACAGAAAAAAAAAACTAAAATGCAAATGTGCCTTATTTATTTTCCAGTTTAGTCAGTGTTAGATGTGAAGTATTCTCCCTTTGATAGTTCTCCTATTACCAGACGTCATGGGACATCATTTTCACCTTTTGCATTAAATTCTTGACAGTTGTCAAAACAATTCAACTTGCCTATTATCCGTCAAACTATGGCTCTTTTTATCGATTGCTCCAAGGCTAATCAGCTTACACACTAATAACATACCAACACAACATAGATTACAACACAGTTAAACAAGTTCTCCAGTTAAAGGTAACACCAGACAGATATAATCATGTCAGGTAATAAATGGCAGTCATCTATATAATACACTAATTTACTTAACGTTCGAATGTACCTTATCACCTTTCACTCTTGCAATTACAAAAAATTGCCTGAGTATCCCCGTCAGCATTCCTCGGTTGAGGCGCCTCAGGCAACAAACAACAAACTTGCCTCACCCAAAAGCTGGATGGAAAGAATTAGGAGGTTGAACCTCCTGAGTAATACCCAGGTGATGTATCCCAGTATGACAGGTACTGATCAAGTTCCCGGTCCCGCACCTCTTGGGCTGAGTGTCAAGAATGGATTTTTTATGAGTACTCTATCCAGTTTCCAAGCCGTCAAAGCCACAGGGAGGCTTATCCCCATCATTAATAATGAGGGTAGATATTTAATTGCTGCCCTTCAAGCCAATATGTGACACAAGGTCAGAAAGTGGGGTACAAGCAAGCTCTCCTAAAGGAGGGAGTCTTGCCTCAACAAAAATTGCCTGAGCATCCCCGTTGGTATTCCCCGGTCGAGGAGACTCAGGCGACAAGCAACAAACTTGCTCCGCCCGAAAACTGGGTGGCAAAGCCTGGGAGGTCCACCCTCCCAGTACTTCAGTCCGACATTTACTGTCAGGCTGAGTGTCAAAAACGGATCCTTGACGAGTACTCTAACCAGTTTCCAAGCCGCCGAAGCCACAAGGAGACTCATCCCCATCATTAAACTTTCAAGGATGCGGCGACTGTTTTTTTTTTTTTTTTTTTTTTTCTGAAAATGCGGAGATAGTTGCAGGGGAATTGTAAACAAAGTTGATAACACAAATAAGACAAAATGTAGTTTTTACGCAACTATTAAGAGAAAACCAACAAACCAACGATATTTTCATTAGATAAAAAAATTTAAAAAAAGAAACTTGTCTAGCTACACTGATGAGTTGCGATACAACGAAACAGGGCGGTATGTGGATGCTCATATATATATATATATATATATATATATATATATATATATATATATATATATATACACATACATACATACATACATATATATATATATATATATATATATATACATAAACTATTTCATTTACTCACATAAAATTGATATACAAAAGTATAAATTTATGTGTAAACTTTAAGTATTTACTTTAAAAGTGCTCAATACCTAGGTAGAGCTAGTTAGTAATTTATAAAATATATATGGCGATTAAGCTACGCGGAATATTCAGTGTAGCTTAATCGTCATATATATTTCATATATATATATATGTTTTTTTGTTGATTTTTTACACTTATCAAGGCCCGGAAGCCACTCAGGGATAAAGGTTATTGCAAGTACAGTACGTTAGTGTGGAGATTTGATGAAGTATTTACTTAAGGGGGCGGTTCATTAGGAATTTGTTAACGTTGGACTTGAAGACATCCAAGTTGTAGTCAGGTGGGAAGCAGGCAGACGGAATAGAGTTCCACAGGCGTGCAGTTCTAAGAAAGAAGCTTTGTTCATGGAATATATATATATATATATATATATATATATATATATATATATATATATATATATATATATATATATATTTCGTCTCACCACACATAAGTTTTGTGCAATGGCGAGATATATAAGCAAAACACCAGATAAAAAGGCCCCGAAAATTCTCTCACTTGTGCACTGTGACTTGGCAGGCCCGGTAAGCCCGATGGGAAGAGATAACTTTAAGTATGCATTGAATTTTGTTGACGATTATTCAGGTTTAATTATGATTTATATTTTCAAAAACAACTCCAACACTATCCTTGTCACCCCGTAAAATATTTATCTGACATCACTCGGTAAAATGTATTCGTTCGGAGAATGGAATTGAATTTATTAGTAAAGACTTTGAACTTCTATTAATTAACCATCGTATTAAACACGAGAAATGAGCGCCTTATTCCTAATTTCAAAATGGCTCCGCTGAAAGAGCACGGTGGACCTTTTTCGAGATGGTAAGATGCCTATCTATCGAATCGAAATTAGCCCAAAGTATATGGACATACGCTTTAATGGCGGCGGCATATATCCGAAATCGATCGTTCAATAAAAGGATGGGCAAACCCCCGTATGAAGCGTTTCGCGATGCATAACCCAAATTGAATCGAATGTATATATTTGGTTCAAATTGCTTCGTATACATATAAAATATCCGTAAATTAAATATTAAAAGCGGCAAAGGTATTTTCGTAGGTTACGATAAAAGCAGTCCGAATTACTTAATCTATTTTCCAGATCAAAACGCCACAACAAAAGTTAAATGTGTAAAATTTAATGACACATTTAATTTAAAAAGTAAAGAACCAGTGGACGAAATATGTGAGGAAATATTACCTAGTGTTTTTGTCGCTCACAACTAAAATATTAATAATAACGAAAATTGCAGTAAATATACTGACGTAAATATTAACCCAACACCTCGATACCCGATAAGGATCGAAAAAGGTTAGGTTTCTTAAAAATTTTAAAGATACAAGACTACGCAATAGATTACTGTTACTTGTAGAAAAGCGCACCAGAAATTTATATTGAGGCGATTAATTCAGAAAATCATCAAGAATGGAAAAAAAGCTATGCAATCCGAATTGGAAGCATGATTTTCTTGTCTTGTTTATAATAAGGTAGACGCAATTTTCCCCTCTGGACGAAATTGTCGTAGGTTGACCAACAGATAGCACATAGAAAATTATTATGTTTACGTCATTAGCCATTACGTTATCTAGCTATAGAACGCAATTACATATACATTACTTCGCAATATTAAAACATTACTTTTATTCCGTTTTGCACCATGATCATCATCGTCCTAACCTGCAGAGGAAGCTAAAATGTCACCCTCTCTATACCGAGTCCTCTTATGACATCATTTTACACCGATTGCATTTATACTTTTTCTTACTTTCCTGCGTGTTAGCCGTCATTACGTGATTACAGATTTACCATACGATCGCATATTCTTACCCTTTACGGCATACAAAAAATAATGATTTCTCCCGTACATAAATCCGGCAAATCTGATTGGCTGAGAATTATACATTCTACAAGCCCCCGATTCGGTTAATCCAACAAAAAACAAACACTTCTCAACTATAAACCATGATGCCATTTCTGTAAGTACACACTATTCTTATGTTTTTATTTATACAATTATTTCGCTTAGATTTACTTATAAAATTCACGTAACTGTTCCCCTTAGAATTTCTATACTTTTACTGTTTATTTGTGAAGATATTACACTCCAAAACATAACTCATTCACCGACTAGCGAGCGATATATATATATATATATATATATATATATATATATATATATATATATATATATATATATATAGAGAGAGAGAGAGAGAGAGAGAGAGAGAGAACGAACTATAAATGGCTAAAATTAAATCACGATATTAGTTCACATGTTACAATGTGGTTAACAATGATTTCGTTTCATTTGGCTTTCCGGTCATTGATTCGATTTATATGTCTGTTTATATATTTGCTTTTTAAGTTTTCACGTTTGTTTGCATTATTACTGCTTCACAAACTATAAATGGCTAAAATTAATTCACGATATTATTTCACATGTTTAGATGTGGGCAACAATTAATTTATATCAACCTTTTATTTTATTAATAAAGATACCCCAATAGTAGTTCTAGGCACGCATCCGATAATATTTCGTTTCATTTGGCTTTCCAGTTTCCGATTCGATTTATGTGTTCCCATATTTGTTTATATACACAAACTATAAGTAGATAAATTCCCATAACGTTATTATTACACATGTGAGGATGTCATTAAATTTTAATTTCACTTAAACACGTTATTTTACAAATACAAAAAAAGGGTAAATATGAGGATTCTTTCCACCCCCGACGAATCCTTTTAAATTACGACTTATGTTTTCAGCACCCCTGAAAACAAAAATCACTTTTAAAATTTCGGTAAAGAAGTACTTTACCATGTTTTTTAATAAATAAAAAAAGGAGGAGAATACGAGGATTCTTTCCACCGTCTTAAAAATCACGCCAACAAGTACTTCAACATGAAGAAATGCTGAAAACGAAAATAGCGTTTAAAATTCTAGCAAAATTTAAAATACTTTCAGTTTAAAAAAAGTAGGAGACCACTTGTATATAATAGTTCAACGTAACTTGAGCATCCATTTTATGGCCACCTTTTTTGGAGGGGGTCAGCGTACAGTGGACACAATTTACAATAAACTGAGCACCCAAATTTTTTATTTTTCTGGTGGGGAGGGGATTACCAGGCATTAATAATCGATTTGACGTGCACGAACTCCAAACAAAAACATTTGGTGCTCATTTTATGTTAAATTATGTTCATTGTACGTTGCCGCCGCCCCCCCCCGGTGAAAAAATGTGGCTGTAAAGTGGGTGCTCATTTCGCTTTAAATCATTATAGAAAAGTGATCCTCCACTTTTTAGAAACTAACATTTCTTCATATCTTGGAAACTACTCGCATGTCGGATTTTTATACGTTATTTTCGTTTTCAGCATCCCCGAAAACCTTTAAAAGTGGTAATTATTTAAGGATTTCTCGATGGTGTAATCATTCTTCATATTTACCAAATAAAGAAATAATGCCAGAGTTTTACAATGAGTACACGTGCTTCATTCTATAATTTATCATTAAAAACGCTGAACAATACAAACGGGGAGGGGATGGTCTTCTGTAAATATTCTTCCACCGTACAATTGAATAAAAAAAATAGCGTGAAAGTTGAATTTAACCTGAAAACACTAATTACAAATAGCGCGGTACTAAAAATGCATAAACACGAAATTTTAAAGTAGATATTAATCTCGGATGCATATGATGGTAAAGCGCAAGGCTATATGCGACCATACGCCAGCAGAACTTGGTGCTTATGAATTTTTTAACATGAGGGGGTTGGGAGTTGGCAAACGACAAAAACAACAGCAGCCGTATTTTAACTTTTTACGCGGGAGGGGGCATGCATGCTACCACCGAGCAACGCCAGTTAACGGGTCGTACTAGTATGAAATAATACAGAGGATAATATAATTTCTTCTCGTTTGCTTTTTACCAAAAACAATCACGGTCTTTGATAGTGAAACTTTATAACCCAGATTTGTTGCAAAAGGTTTTTCCAAAATTTCTGAGGGGCGATTATTTTGCCACATTCTCACCAACGACAAATTTAACAACAATTAGAATTTTCTTGCAACTTGCCGCTCAATACAATTTAAAAATACATCAAATGGATGTAAAAAATACTTATTTAAATGCTCCGATTGACAGTAAGATTTATATACCCCCATCCAAGGATTTAAAATGAAAAATAAAAATTTTGCGTAGAAACTGAATAAGTTACTGTACCGTCTAAAATAAAGCGCTCACAATTGGAATCTAACACTCCATAATTATTTAGTAGAACAAAAGTTCAGTCAGTGTGCCGTAGACGCGTGCACCTATACCAAAAAATATAGGTAATAAATTGTTGATTTGGGTTTTAGGGGGGTTGACGATATATTACTCGTCTCGAATTGTGACAACACTTTAAAAGATGTCAAAAATAAATTAAATAAAAAATTTTAAACGACCGATCTTGGACAATTATGGTCCCTTGGCATAAAGTTTACTTGTAAAAATGAAACTTAAACAATGAACCAATCACGGTACATTGACAAAATCCTGCTGAAGTTTGGAATAGAAGATTCTAAACCACGTATAACTCCCGTTGAGATTGATATAAATAAAAATGCAGAGATCGAAACTAAATTAATAGACGATAGATTATACAGAGAAATTATTGGAAGTCTAATCTATTTGATGACTGCCACTAGGCCTGATATATGTTACACTATAACAAAACTTATCAAAACCGATAATTAACTCGTGCAAAACAGTCCTTCTGTTATCTAAAAGGAACCAAAGAACAATCTTTAGTATTTAAAAAGTCGACATATCCCCTAAATTTAAAAGGATTTTCAGATTCAGATTGGGGTAACTCTGAAAATCGAAAAAGCATAACGAGATACTGTTTTAGACTGTCAAACACTGGACCTATGGTCTCCTGGAAAATTAAAACATGTGAGGCAGAGTTTGTTGCACTTATGCATTCAGCACAAGAGGCAATTCTTTTCTAAACACCGGTCTAAAGTCTATTTTTAAATCAGATCTAAGTAAAAAAAACAAAAGCAATTCATTGTGACTAGAGTAGTATCTTATTAGCAAATAACTATGGTCCATCAACAGTCGAAGTATATTGATATCAAATATCATTTCATTTGGTAAAAAAATCTATTACTCCTCATTAAGGAGAATCTGTAACAATAATAAAATTAAAGAATTTTATTGCTGAACGCTTTGGAATTTAATCTTGAATAAATCTATTTTCAAAAACCCAAAATGAGAAGTCGAAACAAAAAAAAAAATTGTCCTGAAGACGACGCAAAACTACGTGCATTTTTCTTTTCTTCCATACCAAATTAACAACAAGTAAAAATATTTACCAGAATGTTTCGAGCTTTTTTTTTTATTTTTAAATGATTTTTTCTTTTTCTGTCTTCAGAAAACCCTTTCTTTAAAAAAAATCGTATGTATATTTGAAAAATGTGTATATCTGTATTTGTATGTATATTTAAAAAGCATGTATATCTGTATTTATTTGTATGGCTTCTTTTTACACACATACCAATATGTTGATATTTTTGGACTAATGAGAATAAATATGAATTCCAAAAATAAATAAAACACAAAAAATTTTTTAAATAAACATATTTTTTTATTTTTACACTATCTAACCAAGTTGAATTCGAAAGGACTTTTTCATTATATCAAAAATGTGTGTTAAAATGTTTTGGATTAATAATGATGGTGTGACCCACATTATTTGAACGAACTTATTTATAACTAGGACAATCAACCAATAAGAAACCTCCGACCTTATTATAAAAAATATTGAGTTTTGGATGCAAGTCAGTTTCTATCTTGAAAAAAATTGAACTTCGCCGCCATCTTTGTTATTAAGAATTACTCAACATTCAAGATCGTGACTGCATTGATTCTTTGCCGATTTAATTTACTACCGCCATCTTGGTTCAACATAATGTCTCATACTTAACAGATAGAATTGGCTAAATTTAAAATCAGTATAGACGATTACATAGTCTTAGTCGGTATCCATTATCCTGTTTTCTACATGAATAACTATTGTAAATTCATGATAGTAACATTAGTTAAATTAAATTTAGTTTTTTATATTTTTTGTTCCATTTCGTTTTAATCAAAAAGCGAATTCAGTCCAATGGTTTAATACTTGTGCATAAATAGGCGTACTTTTTAATTAATTTTCGTCTATTTTAGCCAACAACAATTAGACAAAATAGTTTACTTTAGATGCGTCCTCGCATCTCTATAAGAGACCAAGTTCAATAAATTGCCAACTTATTTCAGACATCGCGAGGATACGTCCTTAACAATCAGTCCAATAGTGATTTTGTTGTTGTCGGACTGACATATGACCATATTCAGAGCTCCACTCTCTCAGGCTTTACCGTCACTTTGAGAAGGTGCTAGTTTATTGTTAACTAGCAGTTCAGCCTGGCTTTGCTCGGGTCCAATGTATTGTTCATAACTTTATGTGCATATATATATATATATATATATATATATATATACATATATATATATAAAATATAAAGCTGAATGTGTGTGTGTGTGTGGGTGTGTGTGTGGTCACGAATAGGCTCCTATATGGTTGACTATTTTAAAAAACTGATTACATATAATGAAAGAAGATTTATCGAGACACAGGAATGGGTGTGTTTGATCCCGCAGAACGGTGGTTCATTAAAATTGTGGGGTCTGCATTCACGCCTGGTCCACAAAGTATGGAAATAAAAATTTTAAAAATTAAAAAAAAACCTTTACAAGTGTTTTTGATATAGATGTACATAATAATACTTTGATAAGTATGTTTTAACTTAAATAGGGATGGTATAATAAAATTGTGGGGTCTGCGTTCGCGCCTGGCCTCCATAGAATGGAAATAGGCACAAACTTTAATAAAGACTTTTCATATCTATCTGCGTAAGTATACTTTGATAATTATGTTTCAGTTTGAAGAAATATGGTGTAATAAAATTATGGGGTGTTCGTTCGTGCCTGACCTCCATAGAATGGAAATATGTCACAAAGTTTAACAAGGTTTTTTAATATAGATCCACAGAATATTGTGATAAGTGTTTCAGTGTGCATGGTATAATAAATTATTGGGTTTATCTATTTTATTTTTACTTTCATCATATTTTGCTTTGGTTTTGACACCTCGAAATTCGAAGCTATCTCTTTACAACCCTTCCTTTTCATAACCTATCATACTTTAATAAATCAGAGTCCATTTTCTGTAGGCTGTTTTTGAACCCAGTAAACGACGGGTACTTTTGCTAGTATATATATATATATATATATATATATATATATATATATATTAAAAAGTTTGACTCATGTCCAAGTAACCTACATCTGAAATTTCAAGTCTTTAGACCCAAAATTGGCGGAGGAGTTTGGTAGAGTCTGCAAAGGTCTTTCAACTTGGACCTCTTGGCAGCCAAATTTTCAGCCAAAAACAGATTAAAAAGCTTGCTGCATGTCTGAATACCCTTTATGTAAAATTTCAAATGTTTAGACCCAAAATTGGCTGAATAGTTTGCAAAAGACTGCAAAGGTAAAATTTTTTGACCTTTGACTCCTTGGCAGCCTAATTTTCAGCCGTAAACTTATTAAAAAGCTTGCCCTATGTCTGAATACACTTTATGTAAAATTTCAAATGTTTAGACCAAAAATTGGCTGAGAGGTCAATTTTGAAAAAACTTTGACCCCAATTTTGCCCCCTTAACCTTTATTGTTTTGGGTTCAAATCAAATTAAAAAGTTTGATCCACGTCCAAGGAATCTACATCTAAAATTTCAAGTGTGTAGACCCAAAATTGGTGGAGGAGTTTGGTAGAGTTCTCAAAGGTCAAATCGTTGAGCTTTGACCCCTTGACAGCCAAATTTCTGGCCGAAAACCGATTAAAAAGATTTTACCAATTCTCAATACACCTTATGTCAAATCTCGTGTCTATATACTGAAAATTGACAGAGTAATTTGGTAGGGAAATGTACACCCACAGCCAGACACACACACAAACAATTTCACTTTTATAGATATATAGTTTGCCTGATGCGCCTCTAACAAAAAAAGTCGACAGGGCTGCTCAGTCATTTTTTATGTGCCAGGGTGTGCTAATTCTATTTCACTGGCTTTTCAACTTAGGACTTGACCTTGTGTCTAATCTCCTAGAGATAAATAAAATGTCAGTTCATTTGTTTGTTGAACCGTCACACTTCAGTTTGAAATATCATTTTCATCACTAAATTCGCAGCTTGAATGAACAAATTTCATTTTAGTTCAGTCTAAACAATGCTAAAAGGGCCTCTAACTGTTGATCTCTCTTATGCAGACGTTTGAAATCTCATTTCCTTTCAGGTTGAAATAGTTTTTCCCGTGATTTGTCACCCATAAGTTTGGAAAAAGGCTTTTCTTGGGTTTCTAGCACTTCAGTTTGAAATAGTTTTCCTTTGGTTTGTCACCCATACGTTTGGATTATCATTTCCTTTGGTCTGTCGCATTTCAATTTCAAAAAGCTTTTATTTGGTTTGCCACGCTTCAGTTTGAAATAGCTTTTCTTTTGTCAGTCACCCATAAGTTTTAGATATCATTTCTTTTGGTCTGTCACACTTCAGTTTGAAATAGCTTTTCTTTGGTTTGTTGCAGTTCGATTCGATATAGCCTTTCTTTCGTCGGTCACCCATAAGTTTAATATACAATTTTTTTTGGTCTATCACACTTCAGTGTGAAACATTTTTTTTTTTTTTTTGTCGGTCGCACTTCTTTTTGAAATAGAGTTTCTTTTGTTGGTCACCCATATGTTTAAAAGAGCTTTTCTTTGGTCGGTCGCACTTCACTTTGAAAGAGCTTCCCTTTTCTCAGTCATCCATGAGTTTTATATATAATATCTTTTAGTCTGTCACATATCGCTTTGAAACAGCTTTTCTTTGGTCTGTCACACTTTAGTATGAGACGGCTTTTCTTTGGTCTGTCATTTATAAGTTTGAAATATAATTTCCTCTGGTCTGTCACCCATAAGTTTGAAATATTATTTCCTCTGGTCTGTTATCCATAAGTTTGAAATACTATTCCCTCTGGTCTGTCACCCATAAGTTTGAAATATTATTTCCTCTGGTCTGTCACCCATAAGTTTGAAATAACCGTTCTTTCATCTGTCAACCTTAATTCTGAAATAACATTTTCTTTTGTTTTTCATGCTTAAGTTTGAATTACATTTCTGGGTGCATCATGTATCTCTATAAGAACCTCTGGCGATCCATTGATTGTTAGGCTGTTGATCTATCAGACTTTAGTTTGAAATAGCATTTTTATTGTTAAACACAAAGATTAAATGACTCTTCAGAATACCTAATTCTGCTTAAATTCATTTTCTAAGCATTTAATAACCAGAAATTGGAACTGACACCAAGAAAAGCAACACTTAAGCGATGCTGTAGCTTATTTTCTAGGAGACGCTCAGACTGTTGGTACATATGTTGGTTGATCGATCATCTTAAATACGTTTATTAAATGAATTCGTCTTATTTCAGATAATATATAGGACAAACGTTTAGTCATCAATCAATCTGTTACGTTTAATTCACACTTAAGACTAAAATATCATTTTCATTGCTAAAGGCACAGTATAGTCGTAATTTTAAGAGTACATGTTCTTATTAAATTCATTTTCCAGTATTTTGACAATCAGAAATTAGAATTGACATTAAGGCTAAACTTTTGCAGAAAACACTCGACTAGCTACAACCATTATCAACAATTTCCCCCACTCTGTGCTTAAATATAAATGCAGACTCCATGAAAAAAGCTCCTTTCCTAGAACTGCCTGCCTGTGGAACTCTGTTCTGCTGGCCTTCTTCCTAGCCGCTACAGTATAGTAGCCTTCAAGACCAATGTAAACAAGTTCTTGTTGAACTGTCCTCCTAAATAATCAAATTCTACCTAACTTACACAAATAATTATTACTACACTACCACCTTACATTCATTTACCCTTATTCTCGTGTGGCCTTCGGTATCCCTTGTAAAAATAAAGTGTTGGGCATAACCTTAAAAGACAACCAGTGGTGAGGCCCCATTTGGGGGTTGTGGGGAATGTGGAATTGCTCCTTAGTTACCATTGTTCCTAGGTTCACTGTGATACAGAATGGTATTACGTGTTAGAGTATCTGGTGGGATCAGATAAGGCTGTCTGAAGATACTGGCTTTCCTGACCAAAAATGCACAAACAAAAAATTGATATTATTTTTCCCCCTTTGCAAAACTCAATCATGTTCTGCGAAGGCAAAAACAACGTGTTTTTCTACAAAACAATCAAACCAAGCAATATGAATAAATATTTGAAGATATAAAGAGCTTGTAGAATAAAATCCATTTCCAAAATTACTAGATGCAACACTAAATAACATGAAAAGTGCTGATATACCATAAAACAAAACAACCAAACCAAACACGATGAATAAATATTTGAAGGTATAAAGAACTTGAAGTATAAAATCTTTTTTCCGAATGTACTGGATTTGACATTTTCTTTCCTTGGCGGAATGGTCATTACTGACCAGCAACGAATCGTCGTCATTGATTCTGGTTCTGAGCCATTCTGAGCAACTCATTGGCATTTAGCATTTGATAATCAAAAAAGAGTTGATACGCCTTAAAACAAAACAACAAAACAACTAAGAATTGACATTTAGAAGAAACACACTTAATCACACAATGTAGCCTATTTTATTTATTTATTTATTTTATTTTAGAGATCGCAGGCCATCACAAATAAATTAAATTTGTAAATTTAGAAGATGTCAAAGTGAAAACGATCTAATTAGATTAAAGAGTCGAAAGGTCAGAGACGTATAATCGCAGTTGAAGCACAGCAGTTGGTCAGAGTATAGAGGAGCAAAAATACTGGTGATTTGCTTTAATGTTCTCAGGGCAGATAACTCAGTTAGCAAAAAAATATCCATGAAGCAGGTTTTAAGTGAATAAGTTCATTACCTAAACTTGAATCTTGGGAGAAAATTGCACTCATCTTAGTGAAAATAATTTTTTTTAAAAAGTGCCATTAATGGTACAAACTTAATTTAAAGATTCATTAATATTACTCTACACAAGTTACAAAAAGAATATGCAAACCAACAACATAAAAAAAATAAAAGGTTAATAAATAAGCTTGGAAGGAAAATAAATATATCCCCCCCCCTTCCAAAAAAAAAGTGATCATTTTTTTATGATGAACCATTAATTCCACATGTAAGCAAATACTGATTGTTGTTGCTAAATTTCTAAACTTTTAAAAACTTGCACAGACATTATATCTGCATCATCGTCATAACAAGGATATATACAAAGAAAATAACCCTATATTTTATGTGTGTGTGTCGATCAGGCTGCATTGAATAAGTGACCTGACCTTATAGTGGTCTAAACTGAAGAGTTATTGGAAAAGGGAGATGACTTCCAACGAGGTAGGTAACTTGTTAGTTACCCAAATTACAGACAAATGAATTACATTTCTTGTTGGAGATTATTTCCCTTTGCTAAGAACTCTCTAGTTTAGATCACTGTCAATAGTCATTTATTCTCTGATTAGATTTATTAGTCAAATAAAGTTTTCTAAGAAGAGCCAAGTGAATAAGTCTTATTTATAACTATCAGGACTCATGGCTTTACGATGAGAAAACCAAGAAACTCTTGCTTCCATCTCATTAATATTCTTTTGCTAGTTTGTTTTTTTGTTTTTGTTTTACTTATAAGTATAAGTAGCAATTTGCAAGTTAAAAACGGTTTTCTTTGTATATTATTTTGTTTTTTTAATTTTTGAAATCCTTTGAGATGAGGCTTCATAACTTGTGTATTCATTCTTTTATGGACTGTTATCCTCATCTTCATAGTTTTTGTTTCACTACGTTATGCCTAACTCATCCTCTGACCTTCTTCAGGTGGTTAACCATGACAGGATAGGAATGCTGAATCTTGTAACTTATTCCCAGTAATTACTGCCTTCCATAGTTGTTGTCTCACCACGGTTTGGCCAACTAATCCTCGGGCCTGCTTCGGTAGGATTAAAACCACAATCTTCAGACAATGCTCACCTGGAACTGTAGAGACTCAACGCCTCTATCCATTGCACCACCTGATCGAATGATCAGTCTAAAGCATATCATTATTTAATTTTTTTATAGATTGACAAGGCATCACTAATCAAGATCTAAAGGCCATTCGAGAATAAAGGTTATTGAGTTTGTTAGGTAGATAGTGGCAAAACACTATAAGGATTCATAACGATGGTTGAAACTGGGCAGAATTTGATTTAAAAAAAAAAAAAAAATTTTAACACTGAATTTGAAAACGACCCTGTTGCAGTCAGCTGTGAAGCAGTCACGTGGTATTGTGTTCCACAGACAAGCAGTCCTTGGGAAAAAAGGTTTCTGAAAGTTCAGTTTATATTAAGGCATCAGACAAAGAAAGGGAAATTATTATTACAGTGATTGTACCTAGACGAGTTTTTTGTTTATTAGTTAGGTTCAACATATTTGATACCCAAGCAATGCTGAGTAAATCCACTATTCTTTTAAAATATAATACGTGAGAGACATACGCCGGGTAGCCCTGTTAATAAACGTAAAAGAAAATATACCAAAATGGCAATTAGTTTTATCGCTATCAAAGTCTTGTCAAGTTCGTTGTCCTCTTTAGTCGTTAATGTGCCGCCATTTTTACCCAACGATACAATAGAAATTGTCATTCTGGGAATTCTGAGATTTAATCATAGCAACTACATGAGACAAATTGCTCCAGCGTCACTTAGAAGAAGGAATATTAATTTATAAACCTGTGAAAAAGATGAAGGTATCGAACAGACAATCTGATGTTCAGTATATCTAAGTATAACAGAAAGCGTTCTGGATAATCTACTTAGATATTCTTTCATGGAACATATCCTTCTATTAATTGAAACAATAAATGCTTAATCTCTCTCTCTCTCTCTCTCTCTCTATTTATTTATCTATCTCTCTCTCTCTCTCTCTCTATATATATATATATATATATATATATATATATATATATATATATATATATATTAGTGATGGGACGATTCCAATATTTTTCCCCGAATCCATGCTAAATTTCTGATTCCAATACAATTACCGATTCCGATTCTGGTTCTTTCTAAATCTCTAACTATTTAACTATAGAGTTGTTATTTCCCCCAATTTCTGTAAAAAAAAAATACATGTTAAATCTGCAGATATTTTCTTAAACGAAAATTTACACTTATGGAGGACGATCTGTAGATTTTAGCTTTACTGGTATTTTAAAATCAATAAATATCTATTATTTTATCATTATTACCAGCAATGGAAGATTTTGCTTCAAACAAAATCAAATAAAAAAAGACAATTAAAGAATCGTTTTGGCATCGGAAAATAGGCACCAATTCCGATATCCCCAAATTTGTTGATTTTCCAGATTCCGATTTATCATCCCAACACTAATATATATACAAATTTATACAATAACTTACACGACTCGGATCTCTACTCAGCTATGTGGATTACCCAATATACAACTTGGATCTTATTACCCAACTACTTTAAAGAACGTCCACCATGGATTTCACCACGCAATCTGAATCTAAAATTTTCATATCTAT
>NC_136494.1:93392038-93567038 GCF_053919585.1 Euprymna scolopes
TGTTGGGCATTATTGAAAACTGGCATTCACTGGCTGTCAGTGGATGCCTGTTGCAAGCACTCATGGTCATCGGCAGTTAGTGCTGTCTTGAGGCAGTTGCTTGCGTTTATTGGTGGACATTGGCTACCTTTACAAATATCACCATCGATTCCCAGCATTTACTGTTGGTCACCGGTGACCGTGACCAGTATCAACCTCCATTGAACTTTTATGAATTGAAATTGTTTGTTTTCAAAGGTGAGCACTTGTGGTCATTGGTGTTTTGAAGTGGCTACTTGCATTTACTGAGGGGCACCAACCTCCTCTACAACTATTATTGATTGCCGATCTCTGTCAGTCATAACCAGTGTGTGCCTCCATTGGGCTCCTATGAAATGAAATTGCCTGTTTTCAATTGTTGGGCATTGTTATCCAGATTATGAAGGTGATTATGAGCGGGCACTGGCCAACATTAGTGGGCTCTGGTCGACACTTGCAGACAAATCGCCTGTCTTCAATTGTTGGGCACTGCCCTCTAGTGGTGTGCACTATTAATCACTGGAAGTTATGACAGTGATTGGCGATAACTGGTAGCTAGTACCGAGGTCACCGAGAGGAAGAAGGCCTGTTAACTGAAAAATGCTTGCAGGCAATGTAGGTAAGATTTGTCAAACTGTTACTGTTGATACTATATGAGGGCATTTTTAAAAAGAGCATTAAAACATGTTAAAAGAAAAGAAAGGAACCCAATTCGATTAATAATGAAACTGAACTTTATTCAATATAAAATATAAATATTACCTATGTAAAATTACGTAATTTTAAAGCAATATACAATCTAATACTGACAAAACTGAATTATGAATTTAGGGAACAAATAATTAAAACAATTAAAAAACCATTAGACACAAACAATTCAGGACAAGATCACAGTGTAGTATCTTTTCTAATGCTACACTCCACCTTTTCTGTTCTCGGTCGGTGGAGGAGAAATCCTTCATGACTGAGACAATTTTTATTTTTGTTCCTATCCAGAGTGACCCTTATTGGGGAGCTGTATTTTTCAAGATTATATGTTGAAATAATACAGAAATTATATTTAAAGTTTTGGTTTTCTGTTTTTCTATGTCCATTTTCCCCCATGTTTTTCATCAAAATGTGTAGCGTATTTACATTAGTTACATGGTTAGGAATCCTATACTCCACCATAGCACGTCTTTATTTTCATATCAGTGCAGAATACATGAATACGAAAATGAAGTTCACATAACTAAAGAAATAATTTTACCATGATGTGAACATGAGGTAAAAACTAAGAAAATTTAGTAAACATCTTCGATATTAAATTAGGTTGGTGGTGAATTTGGGAGGGGACATTATTATTATTATTATTATTATTATTATTATTATTATTATTATTTCATTCACTACAAATTATCTCACAGGCCATCATCAGGGATCGCTCACTGACAGTAACCTGTGATGTTCTCTGGAGACCGAGTGACAACAAATCTCCCCAGATTTTCCGTGTTCTCCACCTCTTGACCACTCGTGTAGATGATTGCACGTCATAGCAACAGCCGTTTGCCATTGATTTCTCGTTGGCATCAGTCATTGGTGTTGCCTGGGGTTTCGGTGACAAAATGCCCCCTCCCAAGGTATCAGATTTGAACTGCACACTTCCAGTGGAGATCTGGTTAGTACTCTCCCACCTCGGTCTTTCCATCCTCCCTGACACTTCACAACTAGTTGATGTGGCACCAATCGATGTCATCTACACCAGTTTTTTATTATCATTGTTATAATAATAATAATAATAATAATAATAATAATAATAATAATAATAATAATAATGGTGCTTGTGCAGTATACGTACCGTGCTATATTTCAGAGAGTATTTCCAAGTTTAATTAAATTTTATGGTATCTTTTTTTTTTTCATTAAATTGTTAGGTGAAAGTGCGGTAAGCTCCTCCCCCTGTTAAAAATGGCTTTTTAAATAATAACGTTATTATTTCAGCAGGGCGCGTACAACATTTACTCGTACTTCACGGGGAACATGGACCCTGCATAAACGGTGTTTTTATTTAATGATTGCTCCCTGTAATCGCATGCACAAAAGGTTTTTTTTTTGTGTTTATTTAATCACGAAAATTTTTTTGCAGGTACTATTTGAGGCCAAAAACGGAGGGGGGACATTATTTGAATATGTATGAAAAAATAATTTAACAAAAAAAGGAAAATCTTTAGTGGAGAAAATAATAAAAAAAAATTAAAATAAAATAAAAACAAGCAGAAAATAAAAGTATGAATCAAATTTACCCCCCAAAAATTTTTTTAAAAATTTTTAAATAAATAAATACACGCACGATTAAAAAGAAAAAGTATGAGATATATACGAGGAATGTGAAAGAAAATGCTTTCAAGGAGCAATCATTAAATAAAACACCGTTCACGCAGGGTCCACGTTCCCCGTGAAATACCTATTTATTTATAAGATAAAACTCAAGAAAACATGTTGACTAAAATTTAATGTACTCTTTAGTTTTAGTTCATATCAAAAATTTAATTAAAACTGATTAATTAATGAATTTTAAAGATGAATTTGTGTTCGTTATGTCTCGATAGAGAACATAGAATTTTCTATTTCATTTCCCATTTCAGTCGTATAAATTATTTACACTTGAAATGTTATAAAACAAACAAACTTTAAGTTTTAAATATATTTCAAAGAAATAAATTACGCCCGGTGCTAAAATATTGAATTCATCGATCGTTTTGGTTAAATAAAAAATATTTTTTTAAAAACTGCCGTGAAAAATGCTTCTAACTTTAAAACATTTGAAAATACTCAATGAAAAGTTTTATTTATTATTAAAAGAACGGACTGAAAAATATTCTGATATAAAAATTGTTTTGCAGTTTAAAAATAAAAATAAAATGAAATATTCGATTTTCTTCGATACACACGTCAGAAATTCCAAAAACGGGTTAACATACTGTTATAATTTGTTAGATTAAAATTATTCCAATGTGCAATTATATAATTATCCAAATGGAGAATTGTTCTTTCTCTTTAGAAAAAAAAATACATGCAGGTTTAAATTATCTTCATAAAATTACCACAAGGGGCAACGAAAAATATTTTTATGCTATTAGCATGGTCACGTGGTTGAAAACAAGAAACTTTAGGCACCATATGCCTACATGTTGATCTAGTAATGATGTCACACTGTCATGTTCTCTGTCATTTACTCTCGGTAGCCCCGCCAGTACACTTTTAAGGTGGTTACTATCACTTCATGGCAGAGGTGGGCCAAGGCCGCCAAGCTCGGCGGCCTCTGGCGGGCACCAGTGGGCATTAGCAGTTACTTCTGTTTTGAGGCGGTTACTTGCAGGTATTTGAGTTTAATCGCGGTGTCTAGTGAGCACGGGTTGCCTCAACATCTGTCGGTCACTGGCGTTAGCTGTCGGCCAAAAGCAACCATGATTAATGTCATGTTTTGTTCCAAACTCGATTAAAGTAAGGAGCACCCTATCCTTTGTTCTATGCCATCCTGACTTGCTGCATCAATGTAAATATGTTTTTATACTTATGCAGAATACTAAGTGGACTATTTTTTTAGATATGATGTTCAAGTTAAATAAGTTTATCCCGTATTTTTTATTTATTAAAATGTTAGTTGAAAGTACAGAATAGTTACACAAAACTGCCACCTCCCATGTTAAGAATGAGTTTATAAATAAAAACATTATTTTGGCATATTTCATATTTTCTCGCATTTTCTATCGTATTTTTTAATATATATTTTAGTTGGTAATAACAATGAAGACGGCGACAGGGACAGTAATAATGACGAAAAGAAAAATATGAATAAGAATTTTTGTATTTTTTTTGGAAATGTCATGGAGGCAAAAGTAAGCGTATGAAGGTAGATATTTTAGGTTTTGTTATTTGATTATTGACTGTTGTGTTGAATGACTCCATGTTGTTTATTTCTCGATAGTTGTTTGTAACTGTTTTGGAAATTCCCTTAATCATATGTTCCTTAAATCCAATAAACGTGTGTGAACAGCCAATCAAATTGACCAGAACTTAATAATGAATTCTGAATGGAAAGATTCGCATTTCCATAGAGAAGTCATAATGAAGAAATATTAAATGCACGGAATAAAAAGTAAACATTGATGGCAGGGTTACAAAAAATATATCAAATGTATTAAAGTGGCTGGTGTCACTGAGAGAGTAAGAGGAGAAAATAATGAATGAGTAAGTATCATGCTACTAACTATAAATATGGCATGTTTGCAAGAGTGACTCTTCAGAAATATAGGAATTTATGATATTGAATGAAACCAATTGAATTGCTAAGTTGTTTTATATTTTCACGTACGTGTGCAGTACGCCCCCCCAATGCAAAATTCACTAGTAATCTTATTTTGTATTTGCATATAGCTGTTAATTGGAAACATTTAATATAATGTATGCGTATTATTTCAGAACGATAGTAAAGAAAATGTATTTCCTATGTTAGTTTCATACATTAGTGAAATTGTAATTCTTTTGCTTTATGAAGCGCTAGGTAAATTAGGAATGTAAAAATGTTTTCAGAAAAAGTTAAAGTAAAAAGATCGAACAATACTTTCATGTCTATTAAAAATAGTTAAAAATGAAATGCCAGCATCACATTTTCCGTATAAAAATGAGAATTACCTGTACCACCATAACCACAAAAGAATGTTGAAATATTTATGAATAATTATTGGAAAACGTTGAAACCATTAGTGATAAGACAAACAACCCTTAGCCCCGAAACCGTGATGTGTTCAGTGTTGTTTTTCAGCAAATCGCGAATCTCTATGAAGACTGCATATAATCTAATCTAGGTATAAAAAAAAATGATGTTAATGTACAATACTGATTTTAGGCGTATATTGGAGGGTGAAAGTGTGAATATAAGATAGACAGACGGACATACAATTTTCATGTTTTATATAGAAAGATGTTTATTTTAATTTTTATGAAGCTGAAAATGATAACGTATGTGTCTTAAAGACAGACTTAATTCTGATGACCTCAGAGGAAGATTAAATCTGGACATTATAGGAAGATGTTTACAGAAGAGGAGACTTTGAGGGTATGGCCACAGTCAAAGTTCTTGGGTTAGATGTAGAACAGTTGAGATGGCAGGTTCAACGCAGAGTGAAAAACCAAAGAAAACATGGAACGAATTGATATAAATAGCCCTGAGAGAAAGAGGGACAAATAAAGACCCGGCTAGAGATAGGTTACGTTTGAAGTAATGTTTTTACAGCCATTCAATGCATATCAGTGTGTAAAATGGACGTTATACCAAATATAACGACGACAACGATGATGATGAAAATTTTCAACAAACTTTTTGAACAATTTTTCCTGTTAATTTTATATTCGATTTATACATAATGGAGACAATTTGTAAAGAAATTTTTGGAAACAGGTTAATTATTGAAGACCGATTAAACAGTATCTTTTTGGAGTGGATGGGTGAGTGGGGAAACTAATTTTTTCTCGGAATTTGAGAAGAACATCGACAGTGTTACAACCTTATAAAAAGCCTGGCTTCAAATTGAAAATAATTGGACGTGTTTTAAGTAATTCTGAAAGGCAGAAAAAGTAGTTCCTGGAGTTGTTGAGCCTGTTGTAAGGTGGCTGCTTTGGTAACGTCATTTGTGAAAGGGGATTTAAAAACCTGATCAGCTTCCTCAAGATGTCCGGAAGCGTTTTGCCTTCTTAAGGAAGTCACTTCATATAAAATTGACTCTTTTCACAAATATGATGTAAAACCAACAGCATAAACAACAATAAGGAAAAAAAAGCGTTAAAGAAATAAATACTAAATAAAAAAGTTCTGGTTGCTCTTGAATAAACTGCATGCATTTGAGAAGGAATGAAAAGAAATAGAATGGGTGGGGGGGTAGGGGGTGACTACCCCCCCCCCTCCAAATACAAAAGTAGATCCATTTTTAAAATGAATCGATTCAATCTTTGCATTTCAAAAGCGTGACAGACCAAAGGAAATTTCATTTCAAACTGAGGTGTGTCAGACCAACTGACCGAGATGCTTGAATGCATTTAAAATAAATTACTATTTCAAACAAATGTGACAAAGAAACTTATAGGCAGAACCTCTTAAAGAGATGCTAGGGCACAATTAAAAAACAATGCATCCATTCTATGTGGACATTTAGCGATGAAAATGTGATCTACAACTTAAGCGTATCAGAATGACTGAACAAGAAGCAGAACCTCTCTTAGATTCTATAGATTTATAAATGCTATTTCAAACTTAAGTGTGACAGACCAAAAATAATGTTATTTAAAACTTCAGTGTTACAGACCAAGGAAAATTTTGTTACAAACTTAACTGCAAAAGTTCAAAGAAAATGCTATTCTAAACTTAAGCATGACAAATCAACGGAAATGTTATTCCAAACTTAAGCATGATAAACCAAAGTAAATTTTATTCAAAACTTAAGCATGAGTGAACAAAGAAAAAGACATTTCAAAATTAAGTGTTAAAAACCAAAGAAAATGTTATTCCAAACTTTAGCATGTCAAACCAAGGAAAATGTTATTACTGGCTTAAGTGCCATAAACCAAAGGAAATGTTATTTCAAGCTTAAGCATGACAGACCAACGAAAAACCTATTTCAAACTTTAGTGCCACTGATAAAGAAAATGCTATTGTGATGACAACCTTCTGTCTAATGAGACAATGGCGTTCAGCATCCGGTCTGGTGGACTGCAGCATCTGCTGTGGCTATAAAGTGGAAACTGAAGTTGCCTCTCCAAATGCAGGCCTGAGCAGGTTATAAGGAGACCTAGGTTTGCCTAGTTACCAGGGTCTCCCTCTCGCCTTTCTGTCAGACTTCCATCGGTGTCTTCAACACCAAGCCAATATTGTCGGAGTCAGTGCAGTTGCAGAAATTGCTGGAGAGGTATTGCAGTGCTTCATTATCTGCCTACTTAGACTCCAAACCGGATTTTTGTTAGTGATTGGTGGTAACTGGTCGCTAGTACTCTTTAAGGTGGTTACTGTCCATGGCGGGCACCGATGGGCATTAGCAGTTACTTCTGTTTTGAGGCGGTTACTTGCAGGTATTGGAGTTTAATCGTGGTGTCTGGTGAGCACAGGTTGCCTCAACATCTGTCGGCCACTGGTGTTAACTGTCGGCCAAAGGCCACCATAATTAATGCCATGTTTTATTTCAAACCTGAGTAAAGCAAGGAGCACCCTCGAAACCTGAGTAAAGCAAGGAATACCCTTAGCCTTTGCCTTCCACGAGGCAGTGGAGCTATTTTCCCATAGTTGGTGAACATTTGAAAATATTTCCGATTTTGACGAAAATAACGGACATCCTCATTATAATTATGGCTATATCAAAATGAATGCGAAAGAAACGTGAATTCCGTAATGGTGAAAATTTGAATATATTTCCAATTTTGACAAAAATAACGAAGATCCTGATTGTAGTTATGTTTGAAGCACACTCCTTAAGTAATTCTTCTTAAAAAGAGTCGAGCAAAAGACAGGCGAACTTCGTAACGGTGAAAATTTGAAAATATTTTCAAAGGGCATTATTATATTTTTAAATAAAAAAATATTTCCAAAATTACAAACTTATAAATGAACATAATTATTGACTGACACACTGATCGACAAATACTATTATACAAGTGTGTAAATATATTTAAAAATGATATTTCAACCTGAAGTATAACGAATTGACCGACGGACAGATCCTATTATTATGTTGGACACTTTTAATAAAGATCCGTTCATTCAGTTATTACATTTGGTGATGAAAAGGCTATTTTAGACTTAAGAGTGACCAACTGACAGACCCACAAGGCTTTTCATAGAGACGCTTAACCGTATCTAAAAACAGACTGACAAATGAAATACTAAATAAAGAAGTTCTGGAAGTTTTGGATGTTCCGAATATGCAAAGGAAGAATAAAAAAAAAATGGAAAAGGGGGAAAAAAATCACCAGAAAAGAAAACGGAAAATTCGAAGCTAATTCACTGCATACTGATGAAAATATTTTCTTTCAGAAATAAAATCTGTGCTAAAATGAAAGTGACCCTTCATTTCGTGGACAAATCCTTTTGAAATCTTTTCAAGGAAAGCAAAAAACAAGATTCAAAACGAAAATAAATCTAGGAAATTATTTTGGAATAGAAATTCTGGAGGAATCAAAGATTGAAAAATTGAAAGTATTCTCAAAATTAGGTGTTGCCGATATGATTAATGTTAAAAAGTTTGAAAGTCTTTTTGGTTCGGTCAAAAAAATATATTTGAAAAGAGAAAATGTAAGTATTTATAAGCATTCCGTTTTTGTCACAAGTGAATGAAATGCCGTTCTTAAAATATACTTCAATTAATGATCATCATCGATCGATGAAAATTGAATTCAAAACGAAGAAAAACAAGAACCAATATTTGCAAAATGCGTTCATTCAGTCGGCATGGGTAAAAAATCTAAAATAGCTAACAGTTGCGAACTTGAAAACAAAAGACAAAGACAACAAATAATTTGACAGCGATAGAATTAAATTCTCTACCGGCCCATATAAGTTTAATGTGGGGAAATTGTTTGAAAAATTTTCCATTTCACAGTTTTATTTACATGTTCACATGTCAATGAGACACATGAAAAACAAAATGGTGGTCAAGGTTATAGCCTAACCTTAATGAACTTCCTACACAAAATATAGTAAAAGAAATTATTTACTCTACTACTAGCCCTAAGTCCGAATGGCAATACACCATGCAAACAAAAACCGTTGACAAAAACACACTTAATTGCCCAAATTTAGTGAAGTTAAGGAATAATCTCGACTGCCATGTGTGTCAATACAATAAATGAACATCCAAATAAAATTCTGAGATAAAAAAAAAAAATCTTGCAAATAGTTTCCATGTATTAAAAGTCTAACTGACGGTGAGAAATTTTAATTCTGCTGTTTTTGCTATAAATTATTTATTGTTTTTATTTTGGGTTCACGAGTTCACCTATCTGTATGTTTAGCAATGAAAATACGATTTCAAACTTAAGTGTGACAAACTGATTGATCAACCTAATAAAATGTTATTTCAAACTTAAGCATAATAGACCAACAACCATGCCATTTAAAACTTCAGTGTGACATATCGACCGACGGACAAAGTCTCTTTTTAAAGATGCTTGGACGTATTCAAAATAAAAGCCATCCATTCAAACTTATTATGACAAACCAAAGAAAATGCTATTTCAACTAAAATCATAGCATATTGATGACAATGTTATCTATTATTATTATTATCATATTAAATACGAGTGAACACTTAAGCTTAAAAGTTAAAAAAAATGAAATAAAAACATATCAATCGGTATCTATCGTACCTATCTCTGACCAGGCATTTATTTATCCCTCTTTCTCTCGTCCATTCTTATCACTTTTTCCTGCGTTTTCCTTATCCTTCCCTTGTGAACTGACCCTGCTACCTCTACTATTCTACATTCAATCGAAGAATTCTAATCTATTCTGTGTAAAATTATTGTTTTATATTAACAAGTTATCACTTGCCAAGGTCAAAAGCCACTCCTGGATAAACGTCAATGTGATTGTCGGCTAAACGATGAACAATACAGTGAGAGAATTGAAAAAAAAAAAAAATGGATGTGATGGACAAAATCTATATAGTACATCACTTAATTAAAAAAACTATATATATCAAAAAGTTTCTTAATCGAATCAAATTGACAATTGAAATAGTCTGCTTTGTCAAAATTATGGTAGTTTAGTAATCAATATTTTGATACATTTTGTTAATATTGAACTATTTATTCATTATAATTACTACTGTAAATCTCTCTTCAGTAAAATACATGTCAGTTATAAATTATTTTTAAAAAGTCTTTCATAAAATTTGAAACATTGTCGATGAGATAACGTCGCATTTAAAATATGCATTATAGGCACAAAAAACTAACAAGACACGCAATGCCTTATGTTCTCATTCTATGGAGTACAATCATTGTTTTGACTTTAAAAGTACAACTTTAATAAAACTTATACAAAACAAATCTACATGATTAATCGAGTTAGCTTTCACAGTACACTTAACAACTACACAGACATGACAGAAAAGAATAGAAACTAAAATAAATATTTTTCCCAGGATTAATATATGCTTATTTATATTTACTGATAAAAATAATGCTGAAATAACTTAGAGTAACTCATTAAAATTGCATATAACAACATTGGAGCATGCCACAAACCAACGGAGCATCAGACCTATCAAGATTTCTACGATGACGAATCGTTGGTCAACATGAAGGTGATCTTAGTCAATATCAAATAGCAGGAAATCTTTCAATACCACTTTCTACTGTTTATTGAGTGATCTTACAATTCACAAGAAAGGACAAAGAGTGCACAAAACCTCATCCAGGTCACCCCAGGCCCTCTGAAAAAACTTTGCATTTTATGAAAAGAAATGCTGAAGAGAATCCTCGTTGCAAAGCCTCTGACATTGCAACATAAGCTGGTGTCAATCCCAGAACAGCTGTCAGGTATCTTAATATTCTGGGCTACTACAGTAGAGTTGCGAGAAGGAAAATTCTTCTTTGTCCTACCAATATCAAGAACAGAAAAAATTGGGCTCATGAGATGGTGGAGAGACCTTTTGGACCAATATCATTTTTCTGATGAGTCAGGATTTGCATTATTTCCCAACAGTGGAAGGGTATGTGTATAGAGGCTCCCTCAGCAAGAGTTTGACTTTAAAAGACTGCAGCCAATGTTGAAACATGGAGACTCCTTGGTTATGGTATGGGTGCAATTTGGAGTGATGGTTGCTCAGACCTGGTGAAGTGCAAAGGAAACACCAATTCTGCTAAATATGTTTCGATATTACATGAAAGACTCATACCAATATTCTCAAGTGGTAAAATGAACAATGTTAACTCCCTATTTACGGGAGACAGAGTTTCTTGTCACTATGCTAGGGCGACACAACATTGATTAAGCCAAAATGGGATTGATAAACTTCCATGTTCAAGTTAGTCTCTGGATATGAATCCAATTGAAAACCTTTGGAACAAATTAGACTGGAACTTTTGCAAAAAGCAAAATAAGCCATCTTCTAAGCCTAAACTGTTAGCATTATTGTGTCAGCCATGGCAAGAAATCCCTGAAGATGATATTCGTCAACTGATTAATGCCATGCCCAGAAGGATCCTAACATTAAAAACAGCAAAGGGAATGTCAACCAAGTATTAGTTTATAGAAATGAGACGACGACGCAATGGAGTTTCATTCTATCTTAATAAACAAACTTTATTTGTCATTTTCGTTAGTAGCGTTAGTAGAAGAGCATAAGAGGGTTCAGTGTTCGTATGCGCACGTGTTTTCATAGTAGTCGTGAAGAGTTAATAGCTTTGGTAGAAGAGAGAAACGTATTAGTAAGAGAGTTCATTGAAAGGGAGAGAAACGTGTTTAGTATGTTAAAGCGTTCTTGAGGAAAGATAGAATTAATACATTGCCGGCTTGTTGAGGAGAGAACATCTCAGTCCACACGTGTTTATAGCTAGTGGTCGCCAGGACAAAGGAAGCCGATTAAGGGAGAAAGAACGGACAAAGACTTCAGTGTATTGACGTGTTGTCATGGGTGTGTGTGAGTTGCATGACAAAGCTTGTTTTGCACTCGCATTCGGCCTGGGGGAAAAGCCCCAAGCTAATTGTGCTGCTACTGAAGTCAGGCGGAAAGAGAGAGAAAGGTTTGTGATTTCTCCTTTTATATACTCGGTCACGTGATTGAGAGCTGGCTTGTGATTGGACAAGCCAGAGAGAAATGGATTTCAAATATCGAAGTTGTGAGAAGTAGTCTCTGCCTGTTTGTAGTGGCTGCTACAAGCTATTAAATTTGTGACCATATATTTTTGATTTTGTTCTATAAATTATATGTTTATTGAAATAAACTGTTTCTATGGGTGCCTGTTCTTTTCTGTCATGTTTGTGTATAGTCAAACAAAGAATAAGATTCTATCCTGTCTTCGCCGCTACGCCTATCCAAATTATTAGTGAAAACAATATAGACAACTTAAACATTGGATGATTCATTGTTTCAAATTAAGTCCTTTGGATCCCTTCTGTTTTCAATTGTTTTCAGTATGTATATTTTTTCAGTTTTCCTTTCAGCTAATATGACACACATATATATATATATATATATATATATATATATATATTGCCGCATATTACCTTTCAGTTTTACAACCTTGCATAACCCCTCCCCAAGTTATAAGCGATTTTATAGCCACCATTTGCCATTTAAGTGGCACTAATCAAAATTAATCAAAATTACCCACTCCATAGAAAATAAACACGCCACAAACCGTTAAAATAAATTACAACGCAGCAACAATACACCCCCTAATCTCAATACTATGTTAAATGCCATATATATTCTTATATATCATACTATATATAATTAGCTTCTCCTTATTTATTTAGAATTCAATAAAGCTTCCCCCAACATTCTATAATTCCTCTTAATTTTTTTCGTCCCTAATGAACCTTACGCTAGACGCCACATCTTCCCCATGCTACCAGGCACCTTCTCTACTCTTCTGATGAGAAGCATTAGGCTTCGAAATGCCCTGGCATGAAGAGTCTCTTCTATCCCCCAAATTTTGCCTGTATACCATTATTCAATAAATGATCCATTCTATATCTACCAATATATAGTTTGGTGTCTTCATTTCATACTCTTGTTGTCCTATTATATATATATATATATATATATATATATATATATATATATATATATATTATATATGTGTGTGTCTGTGTGTGTACATGTGTTTTCCCTCCCTACATGAATTTATATCACTTATACCTTATCACTATATGTCCCTTCACAAATCAGATTTTCTCGTTATATTTTCCTTCTCTGAAAAAGCCTAAGAAACAGCGAGCGAAACGTTGAGTTTTTATGTTTTCCACATTTCCATTTTTAATTCATTTAAAAAGTGTAAACAAATGGAAATATTTTTTGTTTAAAACTGTTGATAATCGTGTTTTCTCAGCATTCCTTCTTCTCTTCTTTCTACTCTCCTTCCCAGGGCTTTACCGGCTCCACTAGTTTGATAGTGATTCCCGCTCTCGCTTCTAAAACAACAAAAAAGGAGCTGCTTCTTTTCTAGCTTGAAAATAACCTGTAGCAATTAAAATAACCTGTTGGAAAATTCAACACATTTCCAACATTATTTTCAAATAAGTTCCTATGCCTCTTCACTGCTGGATAAACTAATCAAGGACATAGCTAGTCGTGTTTTCTGTGCTTTTTGGAGCCTCCTTGGAGAAGTTGATGGAAATGTTTCCCCCTAATTTAAAGCGCCAGTCGGGCAGCCAAAGATAATTTGCCTGCTAATGGGAGATTTCAAAATAATGCTCCAAAGTTTAGCTACCTAAGGGAAATATTGCAAGGTTAGATTTATTTCATTCAAAAATCCGTTCAAAATATTTACTAATTTATTTTCAATTTTTTGTACAAAAACGAAACGAAACTTTGCGTATAGTTTCGTTCATTTTTCGTTTTGCTTTGAATATCTATAAGTATTTAATTATAACCAGAATGTGGCAAAAGGTACCACAGTTTAACAAAGAACTCTGAAACATGAAAAGTTATTAATGCAACCCAAGAAATTACATTAATTAATAAGATTAAGTCATTTGACAAAGTAATTACATAAAAAATTTCATAAATCAATCAAAATATTCCAATTTCATGCTATAAGAACATTCAATGAGCATTAATTACAATTTTTAGCCTGTCCTAAGTATAATAAAAAATGAACAAAACGAAACTTTATTAAAACGAAACGAATGAAACAGAATATCAGGTTGTTGCATAAGTTCCCGCATTTTCATAAAAAAAAATGGTTGTTCTAAAACATACTTTGATATTTGGCAAAGTATTATATATCATTAGAAAACATTCTGTTCTACAAGATAATGGTCATTGTTTTTTGCTTATATCATTTTTTCTTGTTTTTTTAGAATCATCAAATGAATTGTCAAGTAGATAAAAATTACATTATCGACACCTCTTTCTTTTCGCCTTTAATCGAGGTCAAAAAGCGAGTGCAGTGACCAAGGATATTTGTGCCGTATATGGAGAAAACGCTATAGCTGAGAGAACTGTTCGAAATTAGTTTACCAGATTCAAACACGTTAATTTGGACCTTAATGAAGCTCCTCGTTCAATAAGACCAATCAATATAGACGAAGACCAACTTCGGGTTCTTTTGACAGAAGGTGGCCATTAGACATGTAGAAAAATGGGTGAAAAGATGAAGTGTTATTTTGTGACAATTTCACGCCACGTTCAATCGATAGAATTCACACAAAACTTGAAGCTTTGGTCCCATACGAACTTTTGCTGTTACAATTCTTTGATTTTCTTAAAAAAAGGAACAAGAAAAATGGTGGAAACATATGCAGCGTAATATTTTGTAAAATCTTTACTGCGAAAGTTTGGATTCCTTTTCTCTTTGAAAAAAATAAGCCCACCACTCTTTGGCTGCAGGAAAAAGGAGTGTGCTTCTGGTGCGCGTTCCTTTTTGTAAAGTCCTGCTCCTTCCTTTCTCCTGCTCTTTCACCTTTTTCTTTGCTCCCATGCGATCCTTCTCCTCCACCATTTCCTCAACGATACTCTCTCTTCTTTCTACTCTCCGTTCCCTCCTCATCTTTCTTTTTCTCCCATCCCCTCTCCTTTTTTCCCATTTCATTGTCTTCTTCTCTTCCATCCTTTTATCCCTCCTCTTCATTACTCTCCAACCCTCATTTAACCAGTGTTACTCTTTATCATTTTCATACTCTCCTTTGTTCTTTTTTTTTAATCATTTTCCTTCTTCCTTCTTTCATTTCTTTAGTGTTACTTCCCCTCCTTTTCCCTCTCTTTCCACTCTTTTTCCCTCTCTTGCATCCTCTTTAACCTTCTTTCATATAACCTTTCTCTTTTGCAGCAGTAACAAAAATGTTAGGTCTGTATCAATATAAAAATGCAATTAGTTTTTTCTGTAATTATTTTTGAAACACGTTTTTGAGGATATTCATTATTTTTCACAGTTGTTTACTGTAATTAAAGTGTAGAAAAAATAGATGTGTATATATAAAGCCATCATAAAAAGTATAATTATATAAATGATAGAAAAATCAAACAAAAAAAAACTTTGATTTAAAATCTTATAGACTTGTTGTTTCTAACTGAATTGTCTGATTATTTTTTCAAATACATTTAAATATGATATTTTAATTTATGCAGATTTCGTATTTATTATTATTATAAAGTCAATTCGCTATTGATTTTTATATATTACATTGTACCCAATATATAGTAGTGATTTCAAAAGTTAAAAAAAATTACTTGGGTGTTATCAGCTAGAATCGAAATCAAAACACAACGTTCCAGCCTTAGTCGTTACTGCTTGAGCTATCGTCAGATGGATAAGAGATAGTTAAAAATGAACCGACTATAATGCATAAATGTATATTTGCACATGCGCACAAGAACACTTTAAGTTGACTTATGGCTTTTCACTTTTTTTTCAATTTTGATACCTTAGCAGCTATTTTTATCCGCTAAAATCTTATAGAAGAATGGACCACAAAAATGCAATCGGAGGAGACGCAGTTGGTAAAAAAATGGAGACAGACACACACACGGACATAATGAGTTTTATAAATGAGATTACAAAATATCAACCCCAGTAGCATCAAATTTCACTTACTTTTGCAACTCTTATTGAGACTGGACACTTTTAGTAATAAGTTTTATGGATTTATTACCATTTATTATTATATACCTGAATTTACCATTGATTAAATTTTAAAATGATTTTTTTTATTTTTCTGCTAAAATTTATATCATTTGTGATAATTGTTTTTCATAGATTATATTTTACATCGACACATTTTTTTTTTTTTTTTTTTTTTTTGAAATTTTAAATGAGGATTTATTACTTGCATTATTTGGATTCTTTGGACTACTATCCTCATCTTCAGTGTTATTTTCACAACATTTTGGTCGATAAAACCTTCGACTTTCTTCAGGTGTATCTTATAGAACTCGTGAATCTGTTGTTTGCAAGGATTTGTGGCATAGTGGATAAAGTACTTAGTAAAATTCAGATGTCTGTTATGCTCTTCTGGAGGTTGAAGGTTCAATCCTTAATGCAAGCGGCACTCAAAATACAATTGCAAATTACTAAGGACTTCTAGCCAGTGAGGGCTGAAGGAACGAAAACATGCTACCCCCGTGAATTAAGTAAAGGATTCTGTAGAGGACGGGGCCGCCTTTTATTGTTGTTGGCGATCCCATCCTCTATTGCTAAGTAAAAGATTGAAGAAAAGTCGCATGGTCTCCTATGCCAAGTAATGAAGACACGAAATATGCCGGTATTACAAATACAACAAAGTAAATTTATTTACATAATAGATACAAGTATTAAATTGTAATGAATTGTATTAAATTGTAATAGCTTGCATTAAATTGTATTAAATTGTATTAAATTGTATAAGTTCGTAGAGAAACACATATGAATAATGTTACTTGCGTTTTGGTCTCAAGAGTCATCGACGAGAGGTCGAACATTTGGCTGGCGCTGGAACCAAGGAGTGTTTTTCGTCACATCTGCATTGTTTGGAGGTCCAGCGAGAAGAGAATGAACGATACAAACCAGAAGTGAAGGTCGCTGTACCGCCCTCTTGTGGCCAAGTATGATATTACCAGAGTTAAAGAGCGATAATCGTGTTTACCTTAAGGTCATCTATTTGTGTTTGTGTGCCCGCTTGTGTGAAGAACTCGGTTCCCATAGTTTCGTTCGAAATTCTGTGCAAATTCCAGGTTCAAATAAAGATTTCCAAGTTTTACAAGATACACCTGAAGAGGGTCGGAGGTTACATCGACTGAAACATTGTGAAAACAACGCTCAAAATGAGAACAGAAGTCCAAAGAATCTAAACAATATGAACATTTTTATATCTATTTTCTTGACTTGTGTTATGACGATTAAATTGTAATGTATTGTAATATATGTAAATTGTATTGACTGTCTACATTTCTACTTCATTAGGAGATTTTATCGAGAAATGTCAATAAAATATGATGATAACCAATTAACATTTGAATTGTTACATTTTATTTTTCAAAATATGCATTGATAAAGATGTGTAAACTATAATAATGCTAATGAAGGATAGTTTAAATATTTGCAGAATATTCGAATTTCAGCTAATTTGTCAGCATTTTAGCTAAATGGAAAGAAAACCGTTGTTTTGTTTTGCAGCATTTTTTTTTATATAGTATTGTGATTTATGCATGGCGATAGCAGTAAACATTCCAGAAACGAACATTTTTATCAAAGTAAAGACATCAAATCAATTTACATTCAAAAAGAGATACAATTATGACATTATGAGTTTATATTTTATGGAAATCGCTGCAGGTAAGATGTGACGCCATTTGATTTCGGGAGCTAATAAGAACAAAAGATAATTGTTGAAAAGTAAGAAGGTCGGTATTGACTTTAGTTTGCGAATGACTAAGTCTGTAGGTAGAAGGAAAACTGAACAGGAAAAGAGTTCTGCAACCTTGCAGTTCTTGGAAAAAAGCTACTGGAATAGGAAACAGTAAATTGATGAAGACCACTAGACCAACGAGTCAAATGAACTGAAACAAAAGAAGCAAGGAATACATCAGACAATTCTGAAGAACACATGCTATAATAGTATTTTTTTTAAAAAAGGCTGCGACTAACAGTATCACGTGTGTGAGAGAGGGTTTGAAGAAGAAAGGGTGGGAATCTATCAAGTTATTGATATTGAAGACATAAGTTAAGAGACTTATCACTGTTGACGACGGACAGATAAATAATTACCAACTGTTTTTTTTTATTATTGATGTCAAATATTGATTAGCAATTTTGTTAAACTTAAACTGAGCTTAAATTAAAAAGATTTGGCAAGGGAGCAATTCAATTCTCACTTGTTGAAGTTGGAAAATACTGAAAGAAATAATTACAGAAAATAAGACTGCGATACTGAAAGCATATTGAGTATAAAGATTGATTTTTATAAATAAAAAATCGGTTTCAAAAGGATGAACAAACAAAACAAAAACAAATGAACACATATCTAAAGAAATGGCAAAAACACCAGAGGATGACCTCCAATCTGTAGTGGAATGGGGACATAAATGGATGGTCACATTCAATGCTGCCAAGACTAAACTGGTTTCCTTCAATAACTACAATAAACCTTCTCTGCCACCAATAGCAATGGCCAGTGACTCCCTGTCTGAGAGTACATCTTTCAAACTGCTTGGCCTAACGTTCACAGGAAACATGAGCTGGAACAATTATATTGAAAACATTGCCAGGGCCGCTGCAAAAAAGGTAGGCTCTCTCTACCGTGCTAGAAAGCTACTGACACCTGAAAGTATCCTGTATCTCTATAAGGCCAGTATTCGCCCATCTATGGAGTATTGTTGTCACATCTGAGTTGGTGCGTCTACTACTAGTCTCTTGCTCCTAGACAAGGTTAAAAAAAGAGTCGCCAATTTTATAGGCCCTGAACTGGCATCTAAACTTCAGCCTCTGTCCCATCGACGAAACGTTGCATCCCTTTGTTTGTTATACAAGTATTTTAATGGTGAATGCTCTGACGAACTGCAGACACTTGTGCCCCCACGACGCAGACACCCTCGACAAACCCGACAGGCAGCTAAATCCCACCCCCACACAGTAGAAATCCCTAGATGTAAAAGATCTTTCTACTCCAGTAGTTTCTTCCCCAGAACCGCTAGACTCTGGAATTCCATTCCAGGATCCTGCTTCCCTAACTGTACTGACATGCAGAAGTTCAAGTGCAACGTGAACCGACATCTTGCTGCCCAAATCCCTACATAGTACCCCAGTGTTGCTGACCCTGATAGTAGCCCCCTACACCAAAGTGGCAATGCGCCTTGTTTGGGGTGAAAATGTAATTAAAAAAAAAAAATGGGTGTACGATCGTTTCGGAAACGATATTCATTTTATTAAAATTGACAATAAACGTTGACAATGACTGACAAAGATTTTTTTTTTTAACATAGTCTCCTCATCAGCACTAAGAGGGGTTAGACACCAAAATAAAACCAGCATTTTTGTAGTAAGTAAGGTGGACAGTCCTGAAAATATTTACAAACATAAGCAAAATGTTGCAAATTTTACGTTGATAATGAAAATAGAAAATTAGGAGAAATAGAAAAAAAAGAAAGTTTTAAGTATCTTATTTAAATAAAGTATTTAAAATGTTCTTTTTTTAACTGATTGAAACTGATTGTGTTTGCAGCTTTAGAAGTCCAACTACAAAGTTTTTTTTTTTTTTTTATGTTAAAAAGATAGACGGCCCTCAGAGTTAGGTAATTGCATTCAAATTAAAGAAAAGCGGTTCCCTTACTTTTTTTTTACACAGGAATCACCATTTATCAAGGCCCGGAAGCCACTCGAGGATTAGGGTTAATGACTTAGGGAGTAACGAGAAGTAAAACTCCCTTTTCTTTTAGAAAATTATTAAAATTAAGATCAACATACTTTTGACTTGGAAATGTAGAAAACATTGTTGAAAATTTTGTCAATCGAAATTGACAATATATGAGGTGTTAGGCTTGTTTAAAATACGTACTGACAGGCAAAGTTTACACCTGCAAGGTTTGGGATAATTTTTGAATTATTAAAACAAAACAATATTGAAAAGGCTTTCATATTTATGAACATTTAAAACTCAAATGTGGGTGTTTGTAGATTTTTATGTGTATATATTTTCAATGCGACAGAGACGTGACAAAAAAAAAAAAAACATGACAGATTGTTGTTGATTAGCAACCTAATCAAAGAAAAGGAACTTTTGTCCGGAGTTCGCGCCTGGTTTGAGGCATTAGATTTAATTTGATTAAACATGCAACATAAAAGTGTTTTTAGATGAGATTTTTATGAATTGGAAAACAGTAGCTGGATTTGTTGAATAGTAAATGTGCAGGTTGTTAGTATTCATCGTGCGATTTCGATTCACAGACCAATGTTGACACGCACACGGGGTCATCAAGTCAGCAAGTGTATTATAACTGTCGTGTACTGACAACGGATGTGACGTCACATTTCTGAAAGAAAGGGTGGGTAAGATAGGTAAGCAATCGCTCAAAAGCTTCGGAGGCAAGCACGAGATGTAGATGATTCTGAACATCGAC
The DNA here is from genome assembly GCF_053919585.1 of Euprymna scolopes. Lineage (NCBI taxonomy): Eukaryota > Metazoa > Mollusca > Cephalopoda > Sepiida > Sepiolidae > Euprymna > Euprymna scolopes. Next base: position 93,412,342 of record NC_136494.1, read on the forward strand.
AATAAATTAAGGGTTTAATGGACCAAAATGATCTGTAGCCTAGAATGTACCCACCTTCGCTGTTGGCAGGGGAGAAGGCCATGTTAATATCCCACTAAAACGTCTTTTTTTTAAAACTGATGATTCTTCGGGTTTTTTTTTGTTTTTTTTGGTTTTTTTTTTGCTGTTGTGAAAAATTAATTGCAAGTATCTCAATCATGGAAGAGCAAACGACACGAGGTGTGATTAGACTGTGCACTCAATAACAAATTATATTAATTAACTCGTGTATTTTAATTAAATAATTATTTTAATTAATTATGGTTTGGGAGATATTTAGACCTCCTTGGATAGAAGATAATGCAACAAAGTGAAATCGATGAATAAATATGTAAAAGTTAAGACTTTAAAGTTATCTTATATGCTAGTTTACGGTTGTATCCATTTTCCTAGTTGATGTATAATAAGATATATTTTTTAAAGAAAAAAATATCTTTGTCGTTTTGCATACAACCATTTATTCCATTACTTACAATCTAAGCCAAATACAGTGCAAGGAAAGGGCCTACCCAAAGATTAAGACAACACTATCTCCATTTCTTAGACCAAGGAAGGTAGAAACTGTTGACTAGTCAATTACTCAAGTGTCTGACTAAATGGCATCAACTGCAGACAGTGTGAACACAGAATGATTGATGGAGCAACCAGCCAGAATGCATGTGGTCATCACAGCATAGGACCAGACAGTAAGTTGAAATGAAAATGAAGCTCGAATACCAGTGGTACCTTCCTTTTACTTGGGAGCTGAATAAGCAAAGTACTAGATAGTGAGGTGCACATATAGAAAAGGCTAATAGTGAGTAAAGCTTCCAATGTGTACTGTATATTCATAGAATGTGTACTGTATATTCATAGAATGTGTACTGTATATTCATAGAATGTGTACTGTATATTCATAGAATGTGTACTGTATATTCATAGAATGTGTACTGTATATTCATAGAATGTGCCGCCGACTGTTTGTTTTTATAGTTTTAGATTCAAGCTATTGGCTTTAGCAGAGTCTGACAAATACAGAATTTGCATGCGTATTACCAAAAAACTATGTTGGTATCTAAAATTATTTTCATTTTAGCCCTTAGTATCTAACAGGCACGCACTCATGTGGCACACATGGCCGTTTTTGCATAGGTGATCCTCTTTCTCTGAATAAATAAGCAAGATTTACTTGGTGTTTTTTTTTTTACAGAGGAATCACCACTTATCAAGACCCGGAGGCCATTCGAGGATAACAGTTAATAGGTATACATTATGTATTTATTTGCTTCCCCACTGAGCAAATTAGGCACAAGGCCGTTTTTTAATGTGGAGAGAGGGGGAGGGTGGAGGGAAAAGGGTACCAGCTCCCGATGGGTGGGAAATGGGAGCTGGATAGTGAAAATTGGTATGAAGTGTTGCCCCTACATTGACCAAGGTCTGATATGTGGGGTTGCCCGTAGTGGAAATTTTGTAAATTGGATTACTTAGAAGGACGGTTAGTCAAGTGTTATAGCGCCATATTGTTCTAATCTATCTTAGGAGTAGATGGATTTTTCCAGAGACTATGAATAAAGTTATAGTGAAGTCTTGTAGCAGTCATGTGTTAAGATTCTCGCGAAAACCTTGTAAATTTGTTTCTAACTAAAATGTCTGATCATTTTTTATTATGGAATATCAACCTTAGTGTCATCAAATTTCATTTACTTTTGCAACTTTTCCGAGACTGAACAATTTCATCTATATATTTTCCTGATTTTAATAGATTTATTACAATTTATTAGCACAAACCTGGATTTAAATTGTAAAATAACTTATTTTTTTCTGCTAAAATTTATTTAATAAGTTTTATAGATTTTATTTCACATTGACGCATTTTCTTTTCTTTTTCTTTGATTTGTATTATTACAATTAAATTGCACACTCACCAACTGAATTGTATTTACTGACCACGTTTTTACATTTCTACTTTTGTTAGATATTGACAGGCAACCCCGAAAAAAAAAAAAAAAAAAACATCGATGGATTCGATGTGAAAAATGCAGGATTTTTCACCATTGTCTAACGAAAAGCATAATTTATCCCAGAAATATAGGGAGGATATCGGTCAAAAGATTGAAGCAATAGACAAAGAAAATATTAAACATTTCAATAGGAAAAGAACGCTTACATGAATAAATTGTCACAAAGAGAAAGAGTCAATCGGTCAGAGAGAGTAAGGCTGTCACTATTTCTTCCCAGCCTATCATCTGACACAACCATGCACCCCACCTTTCAGAAACGTGAAAACACCAGTAATAAGTTATAATCAAAATTTGATTTGTCGGTGTGAAATAAAAGCAATATATTTTTTTTATAGATTCACTGTGTTGTTGTTTTACTCGATGTCAGTGCGTACATATCTTATACTAACAACAAAATAAATGTTAACTATTATATAGACTGAACAAACACATTTTGTACAACTGACTGCAGCAAATACGTAACACTTGTTTAAGAAATTTTATTTGGAAATATGATTAAAATGTAATGATTACCACTTAGTGTCTAAAATGTATTTTCCTTTTAAATTATGCATTAATAAGCATTTCTAAAATAATGCAAATGAAGGATGTTTCAGATATTTACAAAACACTGGCATCTGGGCGGCACAGCATCAGAGGCAGACTTTCTATAGCATACTCTTTATGTACTTAAGTAAATATGTCCTTGTAAATATACCACCATTTTGTCTTTATTATTGTCGACTCTTCAAGATCACAACACCTAGAATATGCCGAATTAAAATTGTCATCGCCATTGAGAATTTTCGTCCAGAAAATTTCATTTATATAGGACATATTTGAAGAGCAGAAAATACAAAACTGAGAACATCAACTTGTTTTCTAATATCATAAGATGCTATTAGATCCGTGGATAGATTTTGTAAACATTCATAGTAAAACCAACACAAAGTCAAGTATCTGCAGAATGTCTTCTTGGTTCCTCCTCTTCTCTTTTCTCTCTCCCAACAATCGAGCACAGCATATAATAACAAAACTCTAAAGCACGTCTGACAGCACTGACTTCTGCCAACAGTCTGCCCCTCCTCTTAACAACACAGGCTTTTTATATCGCAAAATCGTTCACCTCTATTTGCATATTCTTCTAACTCACGTGATCACTACTCTATAAATAAGAGTCTTGACCGTTTCTTTTCTTTTCTTTCTTTTTATTTATTTTCGGTGACCGACCCGCACGTGGTCTATCCAGGTAAGTCACGCATTTCTCCACACATAGGTAAAATGGGTAACCAAAAATGGAAAGAGTGCCATGAAGCTGATATAGGGAAAACTTGTAATAGCAATAAGAAAACAAAACATTGTTACAGACAAAAAAAAACAAAAAAAACAGGAAGGAAGTGCTGTGCATTAACGTTAGTAAGGTTGTTTGGAAAATAACTCATTTCATAAATCAAAATATGTTCTTGAACATGCTTCTCCATATTTTTCACTTTGTGAAATTAACTTCAAATTGTTGAACATCATACTGATACCGAGTGGCTATAATATTTTTACATGAAAACTTTCCAACGATTGCTTTCAAATGTTGTCCAAAGTGTATAGATAATCCCTAGAAAATTGTCTGCAAACTGCCATTACTAAATTTCAAAACAATCTTATGTAGTAAAGCATATAACAATCACGCGATACAAAAAGCGATGGTTTGTGGACATGTGAAAAAATCGCTTATTGAGAGACACATTTAACGGGGGTCTCAGAACAGGAATGATAATCATATTCATAACAGAGAGACATTATTGATGATGGTGGAGGCACGTTACTTGGAAAGGGGTTATACAAAGTTCATTTACAGAGATGATGGTTATCAAAACACATTTACCTTTCGGTTGTAATGACGACACGAAGACAAACAGTTACAAAATATAGATAGTGATTTCTTTATTCATCAGCCGACCGATTTATGATGTCTGGGATTCAAGCCTTTTGACTACATGGTCTATTCTCCCCTCCCTGAGGGGATCAGCTCCACTGAGTTGCTGTCCGACTCTCGTCTGTGATTCTCTGATCTTCATTCTAACTTCGAACCCCATCTCAATATATTGAGAATCTCCTTCGCTTGTGACGTCAGAGGTGTGATGTTAACCAACGTGACTAAATTTCATGTGGATTTTACATATGTCTGTACAAACACTTTTGGCAAACAAAGAATTCCCAATTTTAATTGTTCAATATCTAACCTATTTTTAATTATTATCTATAAACTCTCAGTCCAATCTTTTAACTGATATATTTTTATATCCAGTTATTTCTAAAATAATGAACAATCGCTCTTTTTCTGACATAAATAATACTTCGTTATTTCTAAAAGAATTAACAATCGACTGCATTCCTATGATTTCAATTATCCATTATCTTTTAACGCTTGCGTACAGGGTTCGATCCTAGCCTTTTCCTTATATCATTTTCACTTATCTAGTCTGCCTTCTTACTTACATGAGAAGAGGACAGCCCTTCTTATGTAACACATATTCAGAAGGAGAACTAGCTAGACAAAATTCTACTTGAAAGTTGTGTCAATAAAGGACAGAATCTCGTTTCTCAATCTATGACCATGTGGACATGGGAAAATTAAGTGTCGAAACAGTTTAAACCAATCGTTTCTAATAGGGATAATTCTGATAGTGATAGTATCGTTTCTAATAGGGATAATTCTGGTTGCAACACATTCTACGAGTTCTCATGGAATAAGAGCAAAGGCTGAAATAATTTGATATAGAAAACCAAAACATGAAAAAAATTTAAAATCATTGATGACGTGTACCAAAAACACTATGAAGAAATTAAAAACCTTACAAGAAAAGAAAGCAATTATCAATTTCAGATATTTGAGTCTGCCTTTTCAAATATGAGAATACATTTTGTTCATACAAATCCCATCCCCTCCTTTTGCTAGAAATGCTACTGGCAATATGGAGTATGTGCAGTGGCATACAGAGCGATGTCAAAATAAAAAGGTTTAAAATAGTTGTTTTATTACAAAACAATGCAGAAAAAGATGGCTCAGCATATTTGGAGTTGTTTTTCTTGAAGCATATTCAAGTTATCACCACTAAATCATACTTGGCAACAAGAGAGTGAACTCTTCAATTATGAAGTTGCCCAAAAGACTTGCTCCACGCATGGTGAGATTGAAAATCGTGGCTCTTCCTTTTTTTCTAGATGTAGACTTGGGCTGGTTGAACATGTAGAGATCCTGCTTCTGTTCACATCTCAGACAAGACTCCCAGACAGTCATTTCAGTAAGATGCTTTTCTATTTGTGATATCATTCGTTAACAAAATCATCACCTGGTTGTGAACTCTCTCATGACATTCTGCTTTATCTTCCATCACAACAGGTAGATCTTCATAGATGCATTGTGGGTCCTTTGTGAGTTGTTTGGCATTGATTCTGCATAGTATTCCCACTGAACAATATTTCTGTTTTCACATACACAAAAGAATATCACAGATGATTTCATCTTTAGCCCTCCAGCAGTAACCAGTAAATTTGGTTATTTTCCATTTGATCAGGTTAGAGATCTAAGGAAATTGTCCTTACAGTTGCTCTCCCATTGAGTACTCTCCTTAAGAGATGATAAGAAGCAGTTCTTATCATTCTGGTGTACATACTATCAATTTTATTCTCCAATCATTTAGTAAAAGTCCAGAATAGTTTACAGATAATATCGAATTAAGTAATATTTAGTTTAAATACCCCATTCATTCTCTAGCATTTGTTTGTCCTGGCAATTCATGTCTATTTTTATTGGATTTACGGACTTTTGATGTAGACTCTTTCATTGATAATAACTAGCGTTGGAACGATTAATCAGAATCAGAATCGGAAATCAGAAAAAAAAAAAATCAGAACTTTTGCGAGTATTGGAATCGGAAAAATTTGTGCCTATTTTCCAATGCTAAAAACGATTTCTTTGATTATTGTTTTTTTTTTATTTGATTTTCTTTAAGACCAAATCTTCTACTGCTGGTTGTAATAATAAATAATAAATATATATTGATTTTAAACTATTAGTAAAACTAAAACCCATTTGTCTCTGTAATAAATGAATGCATATTAAATATCTATATGACCTTTTTATTTATCATTTTCTTTTTTGCATTTATAGTTCGATCTCGAGTCATCCATGATAACACAACTATTAATCTAGAGACGTTTTGAATTATAACAGCTGTCAGACAAAAAGGACGAATAAAGTGCCCAGGTCGTGATACAAAGAGCAGAGTTCTGACCTATGTGAAGGCAAAAAGTCATACTGTATGAATTCCAAAAGATTCACTATATTTTATGGAGCAATTCCGGTTTGTGATTGATTAGAACGTGGTTCCATCTGATTGGTCAGTTCTTTTCATCTCTGTCTATAAATAAAATCTTCCAATTTTTTCTAATCATAGCCTCCTAATCATACCCCATTATACTCGGCCTTTTGGCTGAGATCAAAGTGTAGTATCTGTTCTCGCGGATGCTGCACTTTGTGACCATTGCCCTTGGTTGTTGGTCTATGTAGGAGCAAACCTATATACACTATTCCCTTCCCCTCCCCCTTCCCTTCTACCTCATATAAAAACCGACCTTGTATCATATTTTGCTTACGTGGGTAAGCAAATAAATACCTACCCTCCTAATTTTACTCTCATTACTCGAGATGGGGATAAGTCTCCTATTCTATTACTTACCTTCTTTATTTCACTTTTTTCTTTCCTTCTACTCTTAATTTTTAATCTTAATCCTAATTATAAATATTATCTATACCTCCTCCCACCTCTTTCCTCTTCTTACTCTTCCCTCTCCATCTCTATCCAGCACTCCAAGCTTTGTTTTTGACACCCATACGTAATTTTAAAATAACCTTTTCCCCTCGAATTTGTTTTATTTTTAGCTTGAATTATCTGAAGATGGGCAGGGTTTTTTTATTGTCCTGTCTATTGAAACAATTTGTAATGAGTTGGGTATATATATACATACATATACAGTCCTGGTCAAAATAATAAGACTACTTAAGAAAGTAAGCGTTTACGCATATTATCGTCGAAGTTTTAATCAAACAAATGGTTGAAACCGCTGCCAAAAGGGGGGAAAAATATATATATTAGTGTTGGGATGATTGATCGGAATCAGAAATCGAAAAAATCGGAACTTTTGGGGGTATCAGGATCGGTATCGGAAAAATTTGTGCCTATTTTCCGATGCCAAAAACGATTCTATCAATTGGGTTTTCTTTTATTGAATTTTCTATAAAGAAAAATTTTCTACCACTGATAATGATACTAAAATAATGAATATTTTAAACTGTCATTAAAAACTAAAATCGATAGATCATCCCCACATATCTATTTTTACATATTAAACATGTGTCTTTACGGTAATCGGAAAACGATAACAACTTTATAGTTTATAATTTAGAGATTAAGAAAGAACCGGAATCGGAAAAATTATTAGAATCATCTGATCCCTAACATACACATATATTAGATTTGTTGTTTTTTTACGATACATACGGTAAAATAGTAGCCTCGTTTTTATTTACTTAGAAAATCACCCATAATTTATATGGATGTATATAACATTTTATTTATTTTTTATTATTTTTTAAACAGTAATCTACGTACACGCGTGTTTCAAAGTAACTACCTCTCATCAGCGTAGCTTGACTGTTTCTAGGAATCGAACTCCAAACCATGTTTACCACACTGTGACAAGACAATGTTTACCGGACTGTGGTAAGCATGTTCTGGAGTTCGATTCCTAGAAACAGCCAAGCTATGCTGATGAGAGGTAGTTACTTTAAAACACGTGTGTACGTAGATTACTGTTTTTAGAAATAATAAAAATAAATAAAATAGTATATATATATATTTGTAGTCATCGACATACAGTCCTGTTTCGTTGTACCACAACTCATCAGTGCCGCTAGACTAGCATCTCTCCCAAGCCAAGGATTGAACCTAGAACCGTCGTGTTGACAGTCGGCAGTTCTCCCACTCAACCATGGAATCGACGCCCGTATATAACTCATCGGAATGTCTATTTAAATAGACACCCGCCACCACTTTTATAGTGCTCAAATCGCCTGTTCGTAAACAAACAAACGAACAACGAGCTTCGCATTTTCAGCCAATTAAGTAGCGGGTGAGATTATTTACGACAGTGCTCTACCCAAAGAGGGGGGGGGCTTAAAATTATATATATATATATATATATATATATATATATATAAAGCTGAATGTGTGTGTGTGTCTGGTCACGAATTGGCTCCTATATGGTTGACTATTTTAAAAAACTGATTACATATAATGATAGAAAATGTATCGAGACACAGTAATGGGTATATTTGATCCTGCAGAACGGTGGTTCATTAAAATTGTGAGGTCTGCGTTCGCGCCTGGTTCACAAAGTATGGGAAAAAATTTTAAAATGAAAAAAAACACATTTACAAGTGTTTTTGATATAGATGTACATAAGAATACTTTGATAAGTATGTTTTAACTTAAATAGGCGTGGTATAATAAAATTGTGGGGTCTGCATTCGCGCCTGGTCTCCATAGAATGGAAATAGGCACAAACTTTAATAAAGACTTTTCATATCTATCTGCGTAAGTATACTTTGATAATTATGTTTCAGTTTGAAGAAATATGGTATAATAAAATTATACGGTGTTCGTTGGCGCCTGACCTCCATAGAATGGAAATATGTCACAAAGTTTAACAAGTTTTTTTTTTATATAGATCCACAGAATATTGTGATAAGTGTTTCAGTGTGAACATGTATGGTATAATAAATTATGGGGTTTATCTATTTTATTTTTACTTTCATCATATTTTGCTTTGGTTTTGATACCCCCAAATTCGAAGCTATCTCTTTACAACCCTTCCTTTTCATAACCTATCATACTTTAATAAATCAAAGTTCATTTTCTGTAGGCTGTTTTTGAACCCAGTCAACGCCGGGTACTTTTGCTAGTATATATATATATATATATATATATATATATATATATATATATATATATATATATATATATATATATATATATACGCCAAAAGCATTCCTGTGTTATATATAGTTTATTAGACTTGGTCTTGGTAAAATTCTCATTTTACTTTACACACGAAAAGACATTATCTTACTTTCGACCAAGTACTAAAACAAATTACTGCTCTTTCTTTTCATGCAAATACTTGTATTCGCAACATATCTTTTTCTTTAAGTACAGCTCATTACACCGTCGGTTGATAGGACAATTTTTGAATGGGAAATCTAAAAGGCGAAGATAAGTATCCCAAACTAGACGATTTTCATACTTTTGACGTGGATGCATACATTGGTGGTTTGTCACATGAATCAACAGTAGCAAACAACTGAAACAGGAGACATTTTACAACTTCCAGGGAAATATTTGATTTCCAAAGTCTGCCAGAACAGCAATTAACGCAAGGAAACTATTAAACATTAATATGGTTAGCAGTTTCTTAAAAGACTCATCAGCAGATACTCTAGAAAATGGCTGGAATGACCATTCTTAAAAAGGCAGTCACCTACTTTCAAACAAGTATATTGTTCTGGAAGAATACAGTGAAGATGTGGAAACAGCCGCGCGAAAGAGATAAAAGAGAATATAAAATAAGTAAATATTCCCTCTCTCATCACTTAGGAAAATGCATTGTTGACATTATCAATATGTCTGCTGAGATAAAAGGAAACGTAAAGGATAGACAGAACAACTCATAACTCAGTAAATAACAATTTACACTGTTCAGATTGAGACGAGTATTATCTTTGGTTTTATGGTTATAACATTTCAATTTACAGATTTACAGGACAAGACGGTTTATTAGATAAACAGAATTCATTTACATCACAAACTAAATGACACTTGCGAGTTCAATTTCTGACTCATTATTATTATTATTATTATTATTATTATTGGCTCACATGGAGCTTTTACACAAGTCAACAAACGATCTGATTGGAAACCTGTGGTGTTCTCTGGAGGCTAAGTGACAACAAGTCTCCGCAGACGTCCAGTTCTCTCCACCTCCTTCGATAGCATTTGCAAATGAATTTGCATAATCGATTATTATTATGATTATTATTATTATGATTAGCATTATAATTATGATTATTATGATTAGCATTATAATTATGATTATTACGATTAGCATTATAATTATGATTATTATGATTATGATTGTTATTATAATTATGATTATGATTGTTATTATAATTATGATTATGATTGTTATTATAATTATGATTATGATTGTTATGATTATCATTATGATTATGATTGTTATGATTATCATTATGATTATGATTGTTATGATTATCATTATTATTATGATTGTTATGATTATCATTATTATTATGATTGTTATGATTATCATTATTATTATGATTGTTATGATTATCGATACTCTATGGCTGACTTGGATAGCTTCCGTACATTCATATCTGATTTACCTCTGCACTCCATGTTTAAAAAGGAAGTATCCTCTATAGTATCAGATCTGACCGAATGGTTAATTGTAGGCATAGACCAATTCATACCATCTAAAAATTCCAACAAAAACCTAACTGCCAGCTATGGTTCTCCCCAGACTGTGCTGCTGCTATCGCGCACAGAAATCACTTTTTCCATAGCTACCAACGTAATAGATGCACTGAGACTATAGCTGCTTTCAAGACTGCCAACAACCACTGTAAAAGAGTAATAAAAAATGCAAGAGAGCTATATGCCCAGTCTGTTAAATCCAAGGTAGCTCTATCAGCGGCTTGGTTCCCACCAGTTTTGGCAAATAACAAATAGGATCCTGAACAGAAGTGTGCGTTCTATCCCAACCATTATCAATGAACCAGAGGTCATCTCGTCAGCGTCAGACAAGGCCAAACTATGTGCCAAGAACTTTGCAGCTAATTCTACCGTATGCGACGAAGGCCATCAACTCCCCATATTTCCTCCTATAACACAGAACAAGCTAGGTAACATACAAATATCTGTGCATGAGGTCGCCAAGCTAATCAAGAACCTAGATTCCATGATCGCATCCCAATTATAGTGTTAAAAAAGCTTCAACCAGAACTTGCTCCCATACTTACGAAACTGTTTAAGCGTTGCCTTAAGGAGAAGTGCTTTCCGACTCCCTGGAAGACCTCATCAGTTTGCCCTGTATTTAAGAATTCAGGTGATAAGTCATCTCCCTCTCAGTACAGACCAATAAGTCTCCTGTGTATTATGAGTAAGTTGCTAGAATCCATATTAAATAGAGAAATAGTCAACCACCTCAGCAGAAATAACCTTCTTAGTGACACACAATATGGTTTCCGCTCTGCAAGATCTACCGCAGATGTGCTGACGGTTATATCCCACAGGATTAGTGAATCTGTTGACAAAGGCTTCCTTTCTAGCGCAATTGCTTTTGACATATCAAAGGCCTTCGACAAGGTATGGCATAAGGATCTACTTCACAAGATTTCCAGCTACGGTATAACTGGAAATGTTTTCTCAATCATTAAATCATTTCTCTCTGATAGGCTCATAAGAGTAATGGTTGATGGACAAAAATCGGAGGCCTGCAATATAAATGCTGGAGTCCCTCAGGGGTCAATCCTAGGCCCAACTCTCTTCCTGATCTACATCAATGACCTCCCTAAACACATACTTAAATCATTCGTTGACATCTATGCTGATGACAGGACCATCTACGGCAACACATCAAAGGCTGTAAATGACAAAGTTCTCTCTGATTCTCTCTCCTCTGATCTTGAGCGCGTGGTTCAGTGGGGGAAGTTGTGGCTGGTTACCTTTAATGCATCCAAAACCAAACTCCTATCCTTACATCATCAACGCTATGATCCCCATCTGGCATCAATTGTGATGGATGGCTCTCATCTGGGTGAGGCCCCGTGTTTTAACAAGCTTCTGGGTTTGACCTTTACTCCTGATCTGAAATGGAACACGTACATCAAGTCTGTTGCCAAGGTCGCTGGAAAGATGGTGGGATCCTTCTACCGCTCCAGAAGATATCTCACTACTGATGCAATTCTCTATCTATATAAAAGCCAAGTACGCCCAAGGATGGAATACTGTTGCCATATCTGGGCAGGAGCTGCTAAAAACAGCCTATCCTGCCTTGACAGAGTACAAAATAGACTTCGTGGCTTAGTGGGGGATGACCTTTTCTCTACCCTGCAACCTCTCTCCCACAGAAGAGACGTTGCGAGCCTATCCTTGTTTTATGGTTATTTCCATGGCAGGTGCTCGTCTGAAGTCCAATCTCTGGTCCCCCCTCGCCAATCTTTCACGAAAAACACCCGTCTAGCCGAATCCACTGTGAAAAATTTCCCCCACTCTTTATCTGTGCCTAAATCAAAACGTGGATTCCATGAACAAAGCTTCTTTATTAGAACTGCACGCCTGTGGAACTCTGTTCAGTCTGCCTGCTTCCCACCAGACTACAACTTGGATGTGTTCAAGTCCAATGTTAACAAATTCCTAATGAACCGCCCCCTTAAATAAACACTTCATCAAATCTTCACACTAACGTAATGTACTTGCAATAACCCTTATCCCTGAGTGGCTTCCGGGCCTTGATAAGTGGTGATCACTGTGAAAAAAAAATCATTATTATTATGATTGTTATGATTATCATTATTATTATGATTGTTATGATTATCATTATTATTATGATTGTCATGATTATTATCATTATTATGATTATTATTATTATCATTATCATTATTATGATTATTATTATTAGTAGTAGTAGTAGTAGTGGTAGTGTTATTGTTATTGACAAGATCTCAAAGAGGTACCAAATCAGACTCTTTGGTGCCAAGGGGCAAGGATGAGAATAAGAAGTGTGGCAATTGCACTCTGTTGGCCTTTGAGGTAAGCTGTATGCATGGGGTTAAAACCAAAGTAATCTCGGTGATAGTAGGTACGCTAGATATGGTATCAACTCGTCTGGAATGACATTTGAAAAAACTATGAATCATTGATGCACTGATGTGTTGGGCGGCATTCAGATCTCTGTTACTGTAGGTACCATCATTATCCTTAGGAAAACCCTTGATCTTTGAAGGGAGGGTCCTCTGAAAATGAATCTCATATCTTTACAGGGAGACGTTATAAAACGAAATAATAATAATAAATAATAATAATAATAATAATAATAATAATAATAATAACAATAATAATATTCATTTAATCACTAGGAGTTTTCACACAGATCATCAGCGATTGCTTGCTGACAATCACCTGTAGTGTTCTCTGGAGTCTGAGTGACAATTTTCTGCAAATTTTTAGTGCTCTCCATGTGTCATTTATCATTGCAAATGACTTTGCGTTATCGCAACAGTCATTTACCATTGATTTATCGCCGATAACGATCAATAGTATTCCCTGAGGCTCGGGTGGTGAAAAGTCTCCCCAAGGTCCCAGTTGTTTCCTCACACTCTTCTAGTTAAAGGTTGATTAGTGCTCTTCCTCCTGTCTTTCTAACCTACTCCTCCTCATTATTATTATTATTATTATTATCATCATCTTTTCATTAATTCTCATACAAATAAATATGAGCGATTGCGCACTGACAATAACAAATATTGTTTTCTGGAATCTGAACGACAACAAGTTTCTCCAGACTTTCAGCACTCTTTGATTTATTCAATAACCATTGCAAATCATTTTACATTATCGTAACGATCGAATACTATTGATTTAATGATGGCAATTTAGTGTCATCAATTATAATCGAAACCAAAACGCAAACATACAGTGCTCCAGCCTTAGTCATTATCATATGAGCTCTCGTCAGTTGGATAAGTAATAGCTAAAAAGGAACTAACGTTAACGTATAAATGTATATATGTGCATGCGTATAAGAAAAAGTTCAGACGATTTACATCTGTCAAATTCCAATTTCCTTCAGTTTTGACCACATAGCAGCTATTTTTACCGGCTAAGATCCAATAAAAACCGGTCCACAAATATTATATTGCTCTACGACTTTGTGTCTCGTGGGAGATACAGTTTGAAAAAAAATAAAATGGAAACAGACATGGCCAGTTTTATAAATTAAATTACAATGAGTGATTATGCCATATTGCCACTTTTATTTATTAATTTTTTTTTTACTTAAACATAATGATCATTTTATTAGTGTTCATCTAATTTACGTGATTAAGATAAGAATCAACAATTTATTGAAAATATATTTGCAAACAAAATTGTTTTTAATAATAATAATAATAATAATAATAATAATAATAATAATAATAATAATAAATACGTATAACAAATGTATGTCCGAACGATTTCGGTACTCACTGAGTAAATCCAAAATATTGATGAAGAATTCTGAATCAGACCCAGAAATAGCCAAAGGATTTTACGATTTGTAAGTCACGAAAAAAATAAGCAGATAACACTCAGCATGCGAACGGTTATGTTGTCGTTAGGGTGAAATGAAAAAAAAAATTAGCTCCTTAAAAAATAGTTGACCCTTTACCCTCCAAAAAATATGACTTTCAAATAGTAAACTACTTCGATTATTTCCGGTAGCAACTATGCAAACCGGGTAAAGAAATACCTATATAAATACGGTACACAAAAAATGCAATTATTTCACGACTCTTTTCTCTCATTGTCCTGTCGTAATATATATTTTCACTCTATCCTACTCTCTCCTCTCTTTTTTCGTTAATTGTCATGTCATAATAGACCAGTGCTCTCTTACCGACTCCATCCTGTTACTTTCCTCTCCCTGTGATGCCGTAATATAGCCTTTCTCTTTTCCCGACTCTCTCCTTTTTTCTCATTGTGATGTCGTAATTTACCCTTTCTCTCTTCCTGATTCTCCTCTCTTTTCTTTCATTATGATATCATAATAGATCCTTTCTTTCTCTATCCTCTCTCTTTTTGTTCATTGTCATATCATAATAGACCAGTTCTCTTCCAAACTCTCTTCTTTCATTGTGATGTTATAATAAACCCTTTCCCGCGTTGCTCTCTTTCTCAACATTTACATCATTCAATTCCTCTCACCAATTCTTTTATCATTCGCCTTTTATTGAAGGCAATTCTCACTTTCTCAAACATTTATCTCCATACGAAGTAAAAAAAAACAAGCAAAATATTATCAAAGTTTCGCTAGTATATTTATTTCCTATTGTTACAAGAAAAAGGGTCCCCCTTTTCTTGCAAGTAAGAAGAACATTAGATAAGTGAAAACGAGATTGGGATAGGCCGAGATTCGAGCCTGGTAAGCAAAGTTCAGAATAGATTCAGAAAATGGAATGTTAAAATTTCGCATTGTTCAATTTCATATAAAATAGTTTAGATATGTTGTTGTAAAAAGGAATTTTAATTGTTCAATTCTTTTTATGAAAACTGAATTAAAATAAGGTCAGCTAGAGAAGAACGAACAATAGAAATTAAATATATTGAAAAATAGGTTAGTGAGAATTCTTTGTCGCAGAAGTGTGTTTTGGACATGCATGTTTGAGCCACGTGAGTCGATCACGTTTAGAGCCATGCATATTGACGTCATAGCAAAAATGAATTCTCAATATAGGAGCTAGTTTCAGTCGAGTCAGGGAGACGAAGATCGGAGGCAGCAGAGTCCGGATCGAAGTCAGTAGAGACGGGAGGACAGAGCTGACATGATCAAGAGGATGGTCCCTTTAGAAGCGAAGGGAGAACGTTTAATCACGTAGATCAACTTTGAATTCCTTGACGTCATCATCATTCGACTGGTCGATGTGATAATAAAGTTATCAAGTTTTTGTAAAACTGTGTCGTGTCGTTATTCAACAGCAAAAGGTCATGTGTTAAACATCCTTGATATGAACTTTGTCTCCATCGTCGTTATATATGAACTTTGTATAACTCCATCCTAAGTAATGTCTCTCTCCATCGTAAGTAATGATTGTCCCCTCCTGTGTTAAAAGAACTGATCACCCCCTCCTTCTCCTACTATATGCGTTAAGAAGAAACCACAGAACGGTATAAATGTCGCTCTCCTCACTCTCCCCAACATCAGTGTTACATATATGTCCGCCGGCATCCCTTCAATATGAATGTCCCCATCTTATCTCTGAATATGAAACCCCCGGCTATACAAGACTATTACAGTAGCTAATTTCCCCAAACTGCAGGCCCGTGGAACTCTCTTACTGCTGACTGTTTTCCTTCTACCTATAGCCTTAGTGAATCTCTGTCCCATTTGAGAGTTGTTGATAAGGTGTAGGAAACACAAAAATCATATGTTGTATAGTGAGGTGGATTGACCCCAAAACAATCATATGTTACATAGTGAGGTGGGAAATATTGTTCTGATAACGGGATTAGATAAAAACGTATAAATTATATGTATTGCTGTTTAGCCAGGGGATATGATATCGCCGTATAAACGGAGTCATGTTGTATCAGAGAGTTATCATACGAGTATATGTTACAGTTCATATTTACATAAGGTATCATATTTTTATAAGAATAATATATGCTTCATACCTTTCTTTCTTCAAGAGTTATTCTATCTTCACTGCTGAGCTCCGTGATAAAACATGAAATGACCAACACCATAACCAATTGAGACCTCTGTTCTTCCTTCTTTTGTAAAACCAGAGAACAACACTTTATATTTTTTAAATATAAATTTATTTCAGCTGTCTCAAATGCTCTTCATATAGAGTCTGCATTTCGTGTCTACATGCTTATTTAGAGCCTCGCTTCCTGGCTTGAAGCAAGTCTGTTCACTTCCGTGATCAAACTCAAAACTCTTCGACTAACTTAATTTCACGACCTCTTGACCTCAGTTCTGTTACGTCATCATTAAAAAGCACACGTCTCTCGATGTGCGACCTTTCCACGTATACCTGCCCAGGGTTATTTTGTTTATTTAATCTAGCTAATTTATGTAAACATCCTCAGCTAAAACCCGTTGCTACACTTTATTCTATAAACAATAAATAACTCCCAATATAAACTATTTTAACAATATCACTGGATAGATAAATAGATATATAGACAGATCGATAATAGCTAATTAACTTTCAACACCACCTTTTCTTCTTCTCTGCAACCTCTCACACAGACGTGATATTGCTAGTCCTTTCTATGAATACAATGACGGCATGTGTTCTTCAGGATTTTCTGATCTATTCCCTGTTTCCTTTGTTCTAACTAATTTGAACCGTTGGTCTAGTCGTCTCTATCAATTCACTGTTTTAATACATTATTGTAACACAACTTACTATACAATAACTTCTTTCCAAGAAGTACAAGTTTGTGGTACTTTTATTCCTACCGAGTATTTTCATCCTATTTCTAGCCTTGGTCTTTTCAAGACTAAGGTAACTAGACATCTCCTGTCTTTGTGATAATCATCTTCAGTTCTTGTTAGCTCCTTACATCAAGTGGTTTCATGCCTTGTCTGTAGCGATTTCCATTTTAAAAATATTCAACCTACCCTTGATGTCTAGGCGATTCGTCTAGTAGGGAACCTGTAACCCTTTGAATTAAAGATCTTCTAACTTTACACGATGTATGACATCACAAAATGATGATGTCATGTACTATACACGGTTATCTTAGTCAATTCTATCATCCTTCAAATACGTCATTAACTGTGCACGGTTACTCCTACTTCTTTTAACAAATGACGCCTCAAAGCGATGACTATCCAGTGTGAACGAGGACAAACAAACAAGCAAATGAAACCCACAAAGTTTTATCAGTATATAGATAGTTTAATAGCACAAAAAATTGAGACAGAAAAAAAGATGGAAAGAAAGCAGAAACATTTCCAAAATAGGACTTCACTTTCAAAATGGCACTAATGAATAAAGGTAATAAAATTATTCCCGAACAGATAGAAACGACACATGATACATATCTCATTCAGTTTAAAAAAGGATTAGTGTCGTCAGTAAGATATAAAGGAAATATTGTGGCTGTCAGTAGAATTATTTATATCGTTTCTATTCTTAAGGGTGTTATGCAGATGCGGGGAGTGTGTGGGCGGAACTGATAAACTAAAATTTGGCTGAAAATTGTCCCTTTGAATGTAGTTTGTGATTGGCCTCATCTTTTAATGCTGTATCGGTCGTTTTGCTAGATATTGTAGTGCAATATGTAACCGCATTTTTTTTTTTTTTTTTTTGCCAAACTTTAGGTGATTCAGCATGCGTACAATTTAATTTTCTCTTTCAAAGATTCGTAATTTGAAGTGGATCATCTTTGAAAGTGAGGCTTGTCGAATATGTCACATGACGAGTTTAAATCTTTTCTAAATCACAGTTGATGAACCATATCCGCATTTGTATACATTGCACAAATGTTTTACATTCTGAAGCAGCACTATATTTCAGGGATACATATTATAAGTTTTTTTTTTTAAATATCTTTTATGGAAAGAACTCCAGACAAGGCATGAAACCACTTGATGTAAGAAACTAAAAATATTAATTAAGGTCAAAAACTAAGCAACAATAAATGTTATATCGATATATTCCGGCTCAGAAAATAACAATTCTTCCTCTTTGGTAGAAACATCGTTCATTGAATGTAAAGACAAAAAAACACAGTAAGAGAAACGAGAATTATGAGGCTGCGAAAAGTAAACTCAATATGCACTTTCCACTCTCCTTGTAAAAGCGAATATGTCGCGGATAAAGTTGTCTCCATTTATGAAATTGAAATCTATATATCTATTACAATAAAAAAAAATGTGATAACTTAAAATATTGCAGCATTAAGACTTGATTATATAATGTTATAAATTGAATTTTAAAAAATTCTTAATGCTGCAATATTTTAAGTTAGAAATTTATTATATTTTTTGCTAGAATATCTTGTCCTTTTCTTTTCCAGTTTTAATAACTAGTCCTTTACTTTTCCATGTTTAAGATTAAGAATATTACTTTTCATGCTCACATTTTTTCTATTATAATCCCGGATTTTTTTCAGGCTTCCAGTAAATTCACTTATTCTTTGTTTAATTTCAGTCTTATTTTTTTGCCCCCATAAACATGTGTAATAACAATATACGGCACTCGTCTGCTTTCAATAAAATCCCCCCAATTATCTCCCTTTCATTATTTCATTCTGTCTGTTTCAATTTTACTTCTCTTTTCACGACAGCGGTGAATTAGTAGCAACAATAGTCGCTGAAACGACGTGGTTGCTATGGAAACCAGTAATAAAAAGTGTCGCTCACTAGCAGTATCAGAATTTTTGTAGGAATTTTTGACACCCCTAACACGAAACTGCGAATACAATATAAAAATCTCGTAATTTCTCTGTTAAAAGTGGGTTATTTATTTTCTTTATGGATTATACTTCCAAAATAAACTATTACAGTTGTTTTAAAAGTAATAAAAATATTTTTATTTTTTTTTAAAACAGTAATGAATTTTCCGAACTCAATATTTTTCAATTTTTAAATTCAATATTTTTAAATTTTAAAAATCTATCAAAATTTTTCTATTGATTCTATTTTTACGATATTTTCAGGGTCAATGTGAAATTTTATGTTCTTTCCAATAAACCGAATATAATATTTTAGACAAACGTTTTTTTTAAATTCACGCCCCCCCCCATTTTCACGCCCCCCCATTTTCACGCCCCCCCCCATTTTCAACTTTCTCTTAAAAAGTAAATAATTAATTTATGTTTAATAGTTTTATATATCACAAATTGAAGAGAAAAGGTCAATAAATAATATATTCAAATTTAAAACAAAAAAAAAATCAGTTTTTTAGAAATTTACCTGTAAAGTCCGAAGTTTAAAACCTTATTTTATAAGAACACATTTTTTCTTTTTGTCTTTTTTTTTTTTTTTTAATGAAACCTTGGTCCTTGCTCCTTTAATTGAAAAAAAAATTAGGGCTTGAATTACATTTTTCGAGGAGTTATAAGCTTAGAAAGATAGGGGGTCGAATAATTTACGCCTCTCATTTTGAAATGTCTATTAAAAAGTAAATAATTAATTTATGTTTAATAGCTTTATATATCACAAATTGAAGAGAAAAGGTCAATAAATAATATATTCAAATTTAAAACAAAAAAAATCAGTTTTTTAGAAATTTACCTGTAAAGTCCGAAGTTTAAAACCTTTTTTTTTTTAAAAAAAACACATTGTTTTGTTTTGTTTTTTTTTTTAAATAAAACCTTGGTCCTTACTCCTTTAATTGAAAAAAAAATTAGGGCTTGAATTACATTTTTCGAGGAGTTATAAGCTTGGAAAGATGGGGTGGAATTATTCACTATTTTCACGAAATTTCTGACACTGCTAGTCGCTCACCTTACATTTTTACGATTTTGAACACCAGAAAATTCATCATAACTTGTTTTACTAAATGAAAATTGAAATTTCTTTTTCACAATATATTGCGTAGAAGGTGATCTATAAATTGTAATAATTGTTTGAAATTTTGCGAAGGATGGAGCTTTCATATGAGACCAAATTTGTGAATTTTTGTTCTGTCTGTCGAAAGTTTTTAGCACACACACAAATATACATACATACATACATTTTCGCTTTTATATATATAGACTAGCGGGGGTACCCGGCGTTGCCTGGGTATTTAGAGGTGTGTGTGCTCGGGCGGCCAAGAGGGTAAATCAAAACAAAAGAATAAGCGAAGTAATCACCCTGATTAAATATATATATATATATATATATATATATATATGTGTGTGTGTGTGTGTGTGTGTGTGTGTGTGTGTGTGTGTGTGTGTGTGTGTGTGTTTAAACTAACACAATCCAAAAAAAACAACAAAAAACTAACGTAAGGCAAACGAACGATGTTAAAATTTCTTAAAATCGGAAAAACAAAAAATGAAAATGCGAATGATGGGAAAGAAAATAGAAAAAGGAACGTTAAAACTTCTTTTAAAAATCTGAAAAATAAACACACAAAAAAAAACATAGAACGTGAAAAATGGCTTAAATAATCCTGTTTCAATATTAAAACTTTAAAAATCGAAAAAAAAAAAGACATCTCACACCACGATTCGAACTTACAACCTTTAGATAATGACGCTGCGCTCTAATCAAATGAGCTGAGAGGATGTTGACGAAATTGGGTCGGGTTTTTTATATTTAACCTACGTCATTTGCGCATGCGTAGAAGCCATCTTGTCATGAGAGGACGGTTTTTGCTACCCCCTCCCTGTACAAAAATGGGAAGTTTAGGGTGAAGGAATTAATGTTTTGGGCCAATTTTTCGATATTTGTCGGGCAAAGGTTCGGGCTTGAAAACGATACCTATTTGGCGAGAATCCGTGGCCTGTGTCGAAAGTTTTTGCGAGACATACAAACACACATACATACATACATGATGATTGCAATGTCTTGTAAGGCGAGTGTCAGTCCCTCAGACACTTAAAGTCCATGAGCCCAAAAATGACTTTTCTTTTAGTCCTACCTATAAATTCACACACTCAAGCTGGCATGACACTGAAGAAGGTCATTGAGATCAATTATTACATGCTTCCAGCATTGTTGTATATTGGTTTATATTGGAGGAGATGATATATTAAAACGTGTCATGTGTTATCTAGTGGATGTAAGATATCGTTCTTTTAACAGATAATAAACGTATAAATCGTATGTATGTTGTTTAGCCAGGGGACATGATATTGACGTGTAAACCGAGTCATGTTGTATCAGACTTATTGCACAGGATATTTTTACAGTTCATATGTAAGAAGAATAATATATGCTTCATACCTTTTTCTTTTAACTTCCTGCTGCTCCGTGACGAACCATGAAGTGATCAGCATCAACCAATTGAGACATCTGTTCTTATTTGTGAAACCATTAAAACAACTCTTTATATTTTTATAATATAAATTTATTACAGTTGTCTCAAATGGTTTACACAGGATCTGCAGTTTCTACATTTTCTATTGTTACAGCCCGCTCCTAGCTGTCTGTCCACCCTTGTCTAGACGTCTGTCTGCTCTGGTGGTCAATCCTCAACTCCCTGAATCTCTCCAAAACTAACTACATCATGTGGTCTCTTACGTCACCTAATTACGTGTCTCAGACCAACCTAATGTTTCCATCTAGTTATTTGTTTATCCAAATCCAAAAGAATGTTTTCGTCTATTTTCTATTTTCGCATTCTTTTTGCGATTCACATCATTTCTTTCGCAATTTAATTGTTTATTCTTCTAATCATAATAACTGATCCAGCGACCATCTGTCGCTCAAATCAATTAATAAGAATACAATAATAATAATGTTTTGACCCTTGACCCCGCTTGCCACAGTTAACAGATACTACGCTATGATCACAGCCTAAAGGGTCATAACAGAGCATTTCAAGTCTCCACACGTCACAACTTTTCCATCGCCACAGGACCATTTTTATAGACAAATGCCTGAGGGAGTATCTGTACACAAGTGATGTTACAGAGTCTTAGCTTTGTAGGACAGCTAAGTCTCTCTCTCGGTTCAAAATGTTGAGATCCAGCAACAAGCAAGAGCAAGATAGCCAGCAACTAGTTAAACTGCAGACCAGCTTAATGCAGGTACTGATCTCCCGCTTTATGTTTTTTTTAAATCAGAGATGTGCTTCTCCTAGAAAGGTTGCCTTCACCACGGCTTATGGGAGCCCTCTTCACCCCAACACACCCATACACAAAAACATACACGGTGCTAGTTGGCAGTTGACCCCGAAAAAGGGTTCATTCGCCCTTTGGAAGGTCTTGTTTTTAATCCTTCAGGGATACTAGCCACCCTCTTCACCAAACAAGTCGGGTGGGGGAACCAGTTTAGTCACCGGTGACCCGACCATGAGGCAGGTAGTACTGGATTCCATGGTACCAGTAGCATATGACATGACCTGACACACATACATGCATACATACATACATACACACATTTTCGCTTTTAAATATATAGATGATATGAGAATGATATGATGTATGTGTAATGCGAGTCTTAAATGCAGGATTAGTTCTAATGACCTTAAAAGACAAAGATTAAATCTGGACGGCATAGGAAAATGTGGAAAGAACAGGAGACTTCAATGCTATTGAAAGGATTGATCAGAGTCTTGTGTTAATAAATGTAGAACAGCTGAGGTATCAGAGTCAGCTCAAAGGGGAAAAATATGGGAAAAAGTAATAAGAATGAACTCGAGAGAAAGAAAGATAAATAAAAGCCTTTCCAGATATATTAGTCTGATATTCACTTTCTAAAAGCCGTCCGATATATGCCAGTATGTAAAATGTATGTTAATCACATATGTGGCACAAATTTGGAAGATAGAAAAAATAAACCAGCACACTTCTTTCTAAAGAAGACAAGTCTTATTAAATAATAAAGTATTAAAAAAAAACAATACATGTTGGCGGCTCATATATATATGAAGTATAAGCCATCACATAAGCTTGTGCATTCGGGCAAGAAGCCTTGCTGGCACTTCTTGGTGAGGGCAATTAGCAATGAATGAACCCCTTCCCACGACGAAAGGGCAAGGTCTGAGAGGGTGAATCTCCTAGAGTTCCTATTTACTTTGCCTCCCAATGGGACAGAGTTAGACACCAAGGTCGTTTTTTTAAAGTAGAGAAAGCAACAAAAATAAAAATTGTCTCAGTGGAGGAGAACTACTTCATGACTGACAGAGAGCAAAAAATTGAAGTGTAGCATCTGAAAAACATATACTGCACTTTGATCTTGTATATATAGTTTATTGCCGGTAAAAATTTACAACTTAAGGTTGAAAAACAATAAAAAGAAAAAAAATCACAAACAAGAAACTTAGGCATTTAGCACAACAAGGAATTGGGGGAAGGGGATGGGTGCAGGTTCTTTCTATTGTCTTACAACTTGTAAAATTACTCTTAACTCGCACCATTTACCGCAATACCGCATTCACTCCATGGAGTTAAACATACTTAATAAATAGCGATTTTGTAAAAATCATGTACATATGTATATATATACAATTTTTTTCTTTTTAATAAACAAAAACAGAAAAAAAGTTCATCGGGCGAGTTCATTAGATGAAAAAAGTCTTTAAATTTGTTGGTGTAAAAAAGTTTGTGGTGTGGAGCAGGGGAAAAACTAAGAAAACCCCCAAAAAGGAACAGATTTGAACAAAATAAAATGCCTATTGGGGTAAGCTAGTATGGTCCTTCCCGACCTCAACCAAGTATTAGATCACCCACTGTTTTCCGAACAAAAACAAGTGGGACGGTCTCTAGTTGAGACTGGGATAGTTTAATGGGAGACGTGGGGAGAAAATATTAGGGAGGGAAAATGAGGGTGGAAGGTTACCTCTGAGTGGGGGAAGACCTGGGGAGGGGGAGAAAAGAAAAGGGGTGCATGGGTTGGACAAACTCGGAGGTTCTCTAATCCCAAAAAAACAAAACAGGAATGGGATCTCATTTGTACCACCAGTCAAGAGTCTAAAACTATTCTATTCTAACGGGGTGGGTTCCGAAG
The DNA here is from genome assembly GCF_053919585.1 of Euprymna scolopes. Lineage (NCBI taxonomy): Eukaryota > Metazoa > Mollusca > Cephalopoda > Sepiida > Sepiolidae > Euprymna > Euprymna scolopes. The sequence goes on from NC_136494.1 coordinate 93,436,881, forward strand.
AACCCAGGTCTGCATGTACCATACTTTACGATGGGAGCACAAATTCGAACCCGAGTCCTCGATTGATGTATAAACTAGTGTTATGCACACACCTTCTATTGAAATCTACTCGAGGAAAATCCTACAATCGCATCTGACCTTTACTTTAAGCAAATGTTTAAAGTAAACGGTCAGATCCCGATCTGGAACAGATGTCCCCTCGTAGACCTTTTTGGGGTCGGCGATTCAAATCACAATTTTTGCACCTGCTAGGATGGCCAGAAAAAACATTTTTTCTCCCCAACAGCGGTGGATCGATGTTGCCTATAACTACACTTTGATCTTGACCAGAAGGCCAAGAACGTCTTTCACAATCTGACAGAAAAGGAGACACTACATTCACACGAACGTATCAGCAGAGGGGGAAGGGAGAACCAGACAAATTTCGATGCCTAATTGGTTCTCGTTTCTGGAACTGTTTATGGAACAATGATGCAATCAATACGAATACATATATGTGAGAATAGCAGTTTGAATAATCCAAATAATACAAAATTACAGTTATCCATTGCTATAATAGATTTTTTTAATATAGTCTTTTATTTTTCAAAATACACACACACACACACACACACGTTATCATTATCTTAATTACATCAATAATCTCCTTTCAACACAAACTGGTTCAAATACGCCACCGAGAGCCTAAAGTATCTGTAGGTTTAATTGATCTGCGAAATTAAGAAGAAGATTAAGGTGAGAAATGATTGCTGCAAAGTCTTCAAACGAAATTCCAGATAGATTCTCAGGTGGAAGCTTTAATCATGCTAATATATAATGAAAGACCAGCAAACAGCAAAACATTCCAACGTGAAAAGAAAAACAGGGAAAAAGAAAAGGACAAATTGAATTCACTCAATTTTGCTTCAAAGAAAACTGATTGTCCTAAAATAAAAAAATCACTGATACAAAGAATTTTTCTAATTAATTTTTCATTTCAAAACGTGGACTTTTTCTAATGACTAATTGAGAAATCAAAGCAACATTACAGTGCCATTGCTAGAAATGAATTTAACAGCAACTACAGAGAATTAATTAGCCACAGACCACATCGTCTTATTTCAGTTTTGTTTTTAAATACATTTTAATAATTTACCATTTTATTATCCGGACTTACTAATTTACTCATAATGTATTCTGTTAATCAATATATGAAATATGAGGTAAATACACTTGTGGGGCCATTTCATGGTGCCACAGCACACTTTAAGATGATGGAAGGCAAAATTGGAGGCAAATTAATCTTGTTGAACATAATTCCAGAATAAAATTAATCTTGTTGAACATATTTCCAGAATAAAATTAATCTTGTTGAATATATTTTCAGAATAAAATTATACTTTTCGAATATATTTTCAGACTTAAACTATTATTCTCTAATATATTTTCAGAATTAGTATTTTTCTCAAATGAATTTGTATAATTAAACTCTCATCTTCAATATATTTTCAGAATTAATTTATTCTTCTCAAGCGAATTCTCATATTTGAAATTATTTTTGTTGAATATATTTTCAGAATGAAACTATTTTTCTACAATGCATTTTCATAATTAAATTATTCCTCCATAGTATATTTTTAAAATATTTAATTCTAATTTTAGCATATGTTTTATGAGATTGTGAAGTTTTAATGTACCTGCTTTTATCATGAAAATTACTTAGCAATTAATTGTTAATTGCATCTCAATTTTGAATGAATCTATCATGCTTATGCGAAAGTTTCAGAATCGGTAGTCAAAAAAAAAACTGACAAAATTTCATGTTATTTATTTAGATTATGATTATACGGAAACATTTTGACAAATTCACAAAGTTAAGATATAATAAGAAAAAACACAGTTAGGTATCGCCACTGATATTAAAATACACCTTTCAAACATAATCATATGGTTGGAGAGAAAATCAGATGAAATGCATTGACAGTCATAAGAATTAAAATAATAACCGCCATTTAACGATTGATGGATCAGTCACTTTTTTTTTTATTAAAATATGTTCAGTATTTGGGACACTATAAAGTTTCTCTTTAGTCATTTATTTATATTATTTATGTATTGCACGTGTTAAGTAGTAAGGGGCTGAAGAATATTAAAGGATAAGTGGAGCAGAAATCGAAACAAGCAGAGACTGGAAAAACAAAGGTTATTTCTCAATTTAAACTTCAAATCCTTTTTTGGCATTAGATTCCATGCCTAAAACATTCATATAGAATATAAAATTAAGTCAGCTGAGTTTTTAAAATACTAGCATAACAATGCATCTTCCAAATCGCTATTTGCTTCTAGCTTGCCAACTATTTTTAAAATTATCATTTTGTGTTATTTGCCAAAAAAAAAATTGCCATTCGATTCCTTATTCTATACAATTCTATTTCGTTAAGTAGGAAAAAATTCTGAATATATATTGGAATTGGCTGCGTTTGTTGCTAATATCCAATATTGCAGATGGCTAGCATTAAAGGAAGGTTAGAGTTAGTTATTTATATACTACAGCAAGCCCACACTTATCAATGGTTTATTTCAACTTGTGAGGTTGCCATTATACAAACTGCTGATTCATCCGCCACAAGTATAAATAGATAAAAGTTTATAGAAGCTAAAAATAAGTGCGAAAGTGAAATAGCCACAGCCAAAAGGATATATACTGAAATAACCAGAAAATGTATTGAGTTGCAGAAAATAGGAACATATAAATTTGGGAAATTTATAACAGTGCGGTGAATAATGAACAATTCCCTCACTATTAAACAACTATGTGATCGCTTGCACAATAACCGAGAAAACTGACCTGCTTGCCCAACGGTTCGAAAACGACTATATTAGACCCTTCAAAGCACTCCCTCCTAAATTTCTTTTCTGCATACAGAAGCCACACTCGTAGATTTGAAAATCACCCTCTCTCCTCTTTATGATATAAAAAACCTAGACACCTCCAAGGTGTGTGGGAATGATTTTATTCCTGCCATACTAATTAAGAAATTCTCCACTGAGCTAGCCCCTGTGTAATGTGTATCCAGGAGACAAGTGCCCGCGTGTTTGTGTGTTGTGTGGGTGCGTAAGAGAGACGGACGAAAAGGGAAGACTTACCTCGGGGCCGGCTTGGCGTCACCGACCGAAAATAGAGAAAGAAAGATCAAGATGGCGGCCGCCGTCTTTTGTAAAGGATGATATCTTGCAAAAGTCACATGAATTCTCGCAATATGAAAATTTAGCCGGCCTCCAACGGCCATAAAAGCGGGTGATTGAAAGACGTTGGGAGAGCGATGATTGACTTGGTCGGGAATCGTGTTGCTGTTGCTTCTCGTGCCGTGTGGGTGTGAGCATATCTTACCGTTGTTGGGACCGTTCTGAGTAACCGATTGTTGGGTCCATTCTGAGTAATCGTTCGCATCCGTCTAGGTACCTTGCTAGTTGGATTCCGTGCAGAACCGGTGTTTACTGGTTATTGAATTGCTTTACATTGCTGCAACATTACACATCTACAGAGGGCACAGTACTTTTAAAGAATTTTCCTTATACATCTACAGAGGGCGCAGTAATTTTAAAGGACGTTCCTTACACATTTTCTACAAGCTATTTCGGCTATTTGCCCTCTAGGACTATGACCGAGTTGAAATTCAACTTAAAGCTCATACCCGAGTTTGACGGGTCCACATCCATTGTCAACTGGGTTGAAAGGGTCGAGCGGACGTGCGACCTTTGTGAGGTAAAAAGGATACACACTGTGATTCCCCTGAGATTGGCTGGGGGTGCCTTGAGTGTGTATCAGCAACTCAGTGCTGCTGAAAAGGGAGATGTCACCGCAATTAAAGCTGCGCTGTACAAGGCATTCGTCATGGATCCTTGTATGGCCTATGAAAAATTTGCTTCCCGAAAACTTCTACCGGAGGAAAGCGTGGACGTTTTCTTCGGAGTTAAAGAAACTCGCAGTCCTATTCGGTGGAGGGGTGTCCAAGGGACGCTCGCATAGGTGTTTGTGGCATGCGTTCCCACTTGGGTGAAGCAGTTATTGAGAGCCTCAACCAGCGTTTCAACAACGGCCATGAAACACTTGATGGAATGTGCTCGAGCCATCATCAAATATGAGGAGGACCTGGGGGAACCAGTTGTGATGGCGACACAGACAGGCCAGATTGGCGCTCGGGAGATTCCGAATCAGAACCCTGCAAGCAATGGGAAATGTTTTCGCTGCGGCCGACGCAGACATTTTGCAAGGAATTGCACCAACAGGGGGTGTGTGCACTGTTTTAATTGTGGCGGTTTGGGGCATCTAGCCCAAAACTGCGCGGGAAACGTATCAGGGGAGAGGACGTCAGCGCCGCCCTGCTCCCCAAGCAAAATTTGAACAAGGCGCAACCAGTGATGACCGTCTATGTAAATAGGATACCCTGCTCAGCACTTCTCGACTCATGCTGTTCGCATACTATAGTGAGCACCAGGCTGTGTCCAAGTTGGACTAAGAGAAAGATCAAAGTCACCACGATAGGAGGCGAGACCCAGACATGCTGTGGAGCTGGAACTGTCGAGATCTACATGGACACCGGTGCAGCTGCTAAGATCAATGTGCTCATGACCCAAGGAAATCTCCTGGGGTTTGACCTGTTGCTCGGATACAATGCCATCAAGGCGCTGGGGGGAGTCGCAATTCATCGGGATGGAAAAGTGCGATTCTTGGAGGTCCCAGTGTGTGCAGCGCTCCACATCGATCGATTTTACAGTGGACTACGATTCTCGCAAGAGGGCCTGGATTGCATCTTGGAAGTGAACCGAGGGAAGGGCACCGACTAAACTCAATAATGGGGTTGCAGAGTACCCTATACCCAGTGAGGCCCGAGCAGAATACGAAAGGGAACTAAAAGCGTTCATCCAAAATGGCTGGGTGATCCCCTACCCTGAGGACAAGCTTGGGCCTCCCAAGGATCTAATACCCTTGATGGCAGTAGTCCAGCATAACAAGTCGAAAGTACGGCCAGTGCTGGGCTATAGGGAGCTTAACAAGCATATTGAAGCCTACACTGCCGATGCTGACGTATGCGCCAGCAAGTTGAGGGAATGGCGTCAGAAAGGCACTAATGTCTCGATATTGGATTTGCGAAAAGCCTATTTACAGGTGTGAGTTGATGAGACGTTGTGGCCGTTCCAGACAGTTTGGTTCCAGGGGAAGAGGTACTGCCTTAAACACCTCGGCTTTGGCCTAAATGTGGAACCACAGATCATGAAGACTATTGTCAACACAGTATTGTCCCAAGAAAAGCCCATGAGGGACTCAACGTCAGCTTACATTGATGATGTATACGTCAATGAAGATGTACAGTCTATGTCGTGTGTCAAAGAAAAGTTGGCTCAGTTTGGTCTGGAATGCAAGAATCCCGAACGTTTGAGGGAAGGAGCACATGTATTGGGATTGGATGTTTATTAGGAAGATGGCACCCTACAATGGAGGCGTGGCAGCAAACTTCCAAGCATCCCCAACATCGTTACAAGGCAGACCGTTTTTTCTTGGTGTGGAAAACTTGTTGGTCACCTACCGGCCTGTGGCTGGCTCCGCGCAGCTGTTGGTGTAATTAAACGCAGAGCAAATTTAACAACCACGGGTTGGGATGACATATCCGATGATGTCCTACTAACTCTGATGATTAAAGAGACACTGGAGAGAGTGAACAAGAAGGACCCTGCCTGTGGGCGGTGGTGTGTTAACGGAGACAACGTAGGTGTATGGGTTGATGCCAGTTCTTAGGCATTGGGAGTATCGTTGGAGCAAGGAGGAAACGTGTTCGAGGATGCATGTTGGCTGCGGCCCATAACAGATTCTCAGCATATCAACCTGGCAGAGCTGGACGCCGTTGTAAAGGGGATAAATCTGGCCCTGCAGTGGCAGTCTAAGAAGTTGACCTTGTACAGAGATTCTCTCTGTGTTTACCACTGGGTGTCTGACACACTTTCAGGACGGACACGAATCCGTACCAAGGCAGCAAGTGAAATGTTAATACGGAGAAAGCTAGACACGCTAAAAAACCTGGTATCTGAGTATGGGCTATCACTGAGCGTCAGTCTGGTGCCATCACATTGTAATCGTGCTGACTAACTGACCCGAGTACCTCACAAATGGTATGAAGCCGCGAAGATGGGGATGGAGATTACTGCTCGATCTTGTGCAGTTGCAATCGACCCATGTCAAATATAAATAATTCATGCACAGAGCGGACATCCAGGTATCAAGAGGACCCTTTATTTTGTGAAGCGCATATACCCAGCAGTGACCAAGATGGATGTCAGATAGATCATCAGAAATTGTGAGGCTTGCCAGTCTATTGATCCAGCACCAGAGCGATGGCAGAAGGGTCGATTGGAAGTTGAGGGTGTGTGGCAGCGGCTGGCCATGGATATCACCCATTACAGTGGCAAGGCCTTTCTAACTCTCATTGATTGCGGGCCTACGAGATTTGCGGTATGGCGGCAGATGACCAGACAGGATTCGGCAAATGTTGTTCGCCACCTATCATCCATTTTTTCTGAGCGAGGTGCGCCGGAAGAGCTCCTGACTGACAATGATGCAGTGTTTTGTAGCCAGCAAGTCCGGCAGTTGTTAGATGAGTGGGGCGTCCGACTATGGTTGCGATGTGCGCATGTGCCATCAGGAAATGGCATTGCTGAAAGAAGCCATCGCAGCATCAAGAGTGCTGGGCTATAGGGAGCTTAACAAGGAAGCGATGTACTATTACGGAAGCTACATATTGGTATAACATTACGCCAAAGGATGGGACGTCTCCTTCAACCGCACCTGCGAATGCTATTTACACATACCGAGTCGGAGTGAAGGGAATCAACACTACGCAGCCAGCCGACAAGGGAACATGTAACAGATATGAAGTGGGAGATCCAGTGTGGGTGCGGCCCCCAGGAAATCGGTGAACCGACAAGTTTAAGCGAGGACAAATATCCGGAGTGATTAGCCAGCAGTCTGTGTTGGTCGATGGAACCCCATGACATGTGCGAGATCTTCGCCCAGCTACTGAGGTGCGTCAAACAACTACAGAAGAAAGCAGTGAAGCGTCCAGTGATGAGCTGCCAATACACGGATTCAGTGAGCCCCCTCCAGAGACTGATAGTGATACTTTGTCTGATGAGGCGGAACCAGATCCAGAGCCCGAATCTGAACCAGTGAATGTACCTCTTCGCAGAAGCACACGCACTAAAAGGCCACCCCCCCAATGCTCTCTATGTGATCATCAGATCAGGGGGGAGTGTAATGTGCATCCAGAAGACAAGCGCCCACGTGTTTGTGTGTTGTGTGGGTGCGTAAGAGAGACGGACGAAAAGGGAAGACTTACCTCGGGGCCAGCTTGGCATCGCCGACCGAAAATAGAGAAAGAAAGATCAAGATGGCAGTCGCCATCTTTTGTAAAGGATGATATCTTGCAAAAGTCACATGAATTCTCGCAATATGCAAATTTAGCCGGCCTGCAACGGCCATAAAAGCGGGTGATTGAAAGACGTTGGGAGAGCGATGATTGACTTGGTCGGGAATCGTGTTGCTGTTGCTTCTCGTGCCGTGTGGGTGTGAGCATATCTTACCGTTGTTGGGACCGTTCTAAGTAACCAATTGTTGCGTCCGTTCTGAGTAACTGTTCATGTCCGTCTAGGTACCTTGCTAGTTGGATTCCATGCAGAACCGGTGTTTACTGGTTATTGAATTGCTTTACGTTGCTGCAACATTACACATCTACAGAGGGTGCAGTACTTTTAAAGAATTTTCCTTATACATCTACAGAGGGCGCAGTAATTTTAAAGGACGTTCCTTACACATTTTCTACACCCTGTCCTTTCCAAACTCATCAATTAATACCAAGCTGAGTTTTGCTTTTCTGGTAGTTGGAAAATTGCTTCCGTTTTACCAGTATTCAAGAATTCTGGCACAAGAACTGATGTTACAAAGCCACAATTCACGCATTTATTTAGAATTGTTGCCACATCTGAGCTGGTACCTCTAGTCTCCCACTTGTAGACCTCTGTCCCATCGCTTCAATATTGCATCACTGTGCCTGTTTTATAAGTACTTTAAAGGAATGTGCACTGAATGACTCATAGCACTTGTGCCCTTTCAATTTACATACTCCCGGCCGCAAAATCAAACTTCTTTGGAGGGGTTGGAGCTTAGTTGACAGTGCAGGACTTATGAGACTGGAGACTATTCTTTGGATCCTGTCCAAGAGAGAGACTAGCGGTAGATGCACCAATTCAGATTTAGCAGCAATACTCTATGCATGAGTGAACGATGGCCTTGTAAAGGTATCGGATACTCTCAGGTGTGAGCCATACTAATAATAATAATATATATATACTCCTATAAATTCGTTTTTCTTGTGTGTGTATTGATATTCATATTAAACCCCCTCTTTTCTATGTATTTAAAAAGAAAATACAATTTTCTTATATATGGGTTGTGGGATTGTATTCACTAGCAAAAGATCAAGCTAATTTGCATATTCTTTTAAACATTAATTTTAATTAATTCCCTATTAGTTTTTTGGGTTTCTTATCGGATGATCATCTTTAGTTAAGTAAACGTGTAATTATATTCATACAGATATTCTACATGATTTATACTTGCATAATATTTGCATAAAAGTGAACGTGTCTGTGTGTACATTTCTCTACGCAATAACTTTGTCAATTTTAAGTCTACAGACTCGAAATTTGGTATACAGGGTACTGAGATTTGGGAAAATCTGTAATTCATTTTCGGCCAGAAATTTGGCTATTAAGTGGTCAAAGTTCAACGATTTGACCTTTGAGAACTCTACCAAACTCCTCAGACAATTTTTGGTCTAAACACTTGAAATTTTAGATATAGGTTCCTTGGACATGGATCTAACTTAATAACTTGATTTAAGCCCAAAACAAATATTAAGGGGTCATAACAGGGTCAAAGTTTTAAAAAATTTGACCTCTACGGTTTCTACCAAATTACTCAGACACTTTCTGGTCTAAATATTTGAAATTTTACATAAAGGGTATTCAGAGATAGGGCAAGCTTTTTAATCGGTTTGGGTCGAAAATTTTTAGTTACCAATATATAAATGTATGTATGTATGTTTGCATGTGTGCCTAAAACTTTCGACAGAGGCGACGGATTTTATCAAGATCAGTATCGTTTTGAAGTTCGACCTTTCAGACGACAAATATCGAAAAATTGGCTAAAAACATTAATATCTTCACCTTCAACTGGGCACTTTTCTACGGGGGGGGGAGCTTTTTTCGACGATATTTTTGAAAGTCATCCTCTCCTTTCTATTGTCTAGCCTTTATTAAAACCTACGTCAGTTCTGGTTTGGCGGTGGTCGTAACGACAAAGACGTTAGGTTTTTTCCCTGTTCTTTTTGTCCTTTGGGTTTGAGCCTGCCTTTCTACTACCACTTTTTTTTTTTTTTTGCTAAATATACACATCTAAACACCCTGGCAACGCCGGACTGAAATGCTAGTATATCTATAAAAGTGAAAATGTGTGTGTGTGTGTGTGTGTGTGTGTGTGTGTGTGTGTGTGTGTGTGTGTGTGTGTGTGTACACTTCCCTACCAAATAACTCAATTTTCGGTCTACATACTCGAGATTTGACATAAGGGGTATTGAGATTTGGGGAAATCTTTTTAATCGGATCTTAGCCAGAAATTTGACTGTCAAAGGGTCAAAGTTCAACGATTTGACCTTTGAAAACTCTACCAAACTCCTCCGCCAATTTTGTGGTTTAAACACTTGAAATTTTAAATGTAGGATTCTTGGACATGGATCAAACTTTTTAATTTGATTCGAGCCGCAAAAAGTAAATGTTAAGTGGTCAAAGTTAATAAATTTGACCTCTGCGGTCTCTACCAAATTACTCAGCTAATTTCTGGTCTAAACATTTGAAATTTTACATAAAGGGTATTCAGAGATAAGGCAAGCGTTTTAATCGGTTTGGGTCGAAAATTTGAGCTTCCAAGGGGTCAAAGTTCCAAAGATTTGACCTTTACGGTGTCTAGTAAACTACTCAGCCAATTTTTGAAATTTATACATAAATGGTATTCAGACATGCGGCAAGCATATAATCAGTTTTGGGGTGAAATTTTGGCTCCCTAAAGGCCAAAGTCGAAAGAGTTGACCTTTGCAGATTTGACCAAATTTCTTCGCCAATTTTGGGTCTAAACACTTGAAATTTTTGGACATGGGTAAAACTTTATTTTGATTTGAGACCAAAATAATAAATGTTCAGGAATTGGGGTCAAAGTTTTAAAAAATTAACCTCTGCGGTCTCTACGAAATTACTCAGACAAGTTTTGCTCTAAACCTTTGAAATCTTACATGAAGTGTATTCACACGTAGGACAAGTTATGAACAGTACATAAGGCCCAAGCAAAGCCAGACTGAACTGCTAGTATACACACACACACATATATACAAGAACAAGTAGTTAATAAAACATGTTAAAAAATATTTTGAAAAAAAGTTAAAAACATTTAATTTTAAAAAGGAAACACTAAATAAGTGGATAGTCCTTAATCTTTATATATATATATATATATATATATATATATGTTTTGTTTTTAAATCCCCGAAACAGTGTTTCATGGTAAACAACTGATGATCCCTTGAAAAATAAATAAATTAGTATTATAGTAAATTCGAGAGAGTTGATGCAGTGATTGCAGGTGATTAAATGACTTACTGACTAAGTGGGTTTTTTTTTTAACGAATCATAAAAAGTAATTTTTTGTGTAGTTTCAAATGTTAAAAAACTTCAAAGACTATATATATATATATATATATATATATATATATATATATATATATACGCTTAATTGAGTCTGTTAGGTTTCATCTTATTTTGTTCAAGAAATGTTAATATTTAAACAAAATTACAGAAAAAAGAGATATGAAAATTGTTGTGTTCATAAAATCTGATTTAGTAGTCATTTAAATCTTGGGATTTATCATTCACAAGGACCCGTGGGGTAACGGATGAAGTACTAGGTAAAATATAAAATTTAGTTGTAAAATGACATTCTTTTGGAGATTGATGGTTTAATCCTCAGTCTGGGCAACACTGAGATTACAAGTGCGAATTACTTAGGAATTCAGCATGCTACTCCTATTGATTAAATAAAAGGTTCAGTTCAAAATGCGTACAGTTTCTGAGTTCGACAAGATACACGTAAAGAAGGAGGGAGGTTACATCCGCCGAAACATTGTGGCAATAATACTCAAGATGAGAACCATATTCTGAATAATGCAAATAATACAAATGATCAATCCTCATTTCAACAGTTCAGAAACGGTGTGACCGACCAACCAACCCTTACTAATTGATCAACACAAACAAATCCTCTCATAAAGATGCAAGAATGTATAGAAAGAATAGTAATTTTATAAAATGGTGAATGAAAATGGGATATCTGAGATGCGTAAAGTATAATCATCCGAATGTGTCAAACAGAAATAAATAATTTGTCCAGAAATATTTAGGACTATAAAAAAGATCCATAGAAACTAAAACCAAAAGGAATCCATACCCTATTCTGCTTTGACAAAGTTCAAAACAAACTTCGTAATCTAGTAGATGATGCGCTTTTCTCTGCAACGTCTTTCCCACAAAAGAGACATGGTGAGCCCATCACTGCTCTATCGCTATTTTCATAGCAAGTGTTCGACTGAGCTCCAATCTATGGTCATCCCTCTCCAAGCTTTTACAAAAAAAAAAAAAACACTCGTCTAGCCAAAATCACTATGAATAAATTCCCCAATCTCTATTGGAGCCTAAACTTAAACATGGATTCCATGAACAAAACTTCTTTTCTAGAACTGCCTGCCTGTAGAATTCTGTTCTATTGATCTACTTTCCAGCTGACTACAATATTGCCGTCTTCAAGTCAAACATAAACACGTTCTTATTGAACCGTCTTCATAAATAATCTAATTATACCAAATTTCCACCACAAACGATTACTTTGCTACTGTCCCAATGACTACATTAATTCTTATCCTTCAGTGGCCTCCGGGCCTTGATATGTGGGAACCTCTTTGTAAAAAAATAAAAAATAAACCAATTTTGAATTAAGTTCTTTAAAACATGAGAAGTTAGCTTATTGCAAATCAATAAAAAGAAAATGACTGATGTGGTGAAGATCATGTTCAGTATTATAGACTGCAGTTGGTTGAGGAGGAGTGATAAACAAAGTTGTTGGATGGGGTTGAACACGGGTATCAAATCTGTGATACTCTCCTTCCATCAAGAGAATACTGTTTGTAGACACACTGATATATCAATATTCTTGAATAATATATATATATATATATATATATATATATATAGTCATCCACATACAGTACTGTTTCGCTGTTTCACAGCTCATCAGTGTGGCTAAACAGGCAATTACCTCAAGCCAGGATCGAAAGCCGACTGCCTGTACAACAGTCAAAGCTCCTAACCATTACGCTAATTGGCGGCTGCTGTGCGAGGCGTGAATTAACAATGTTTTGACATCGTCTGAAATACCTAAGCTCGATTTGTTTACACAAAGAGCGTCTATATGTATATATATTATTCAAGAATATTAATATGCAGCTGAATAGCACAATGGTTAGAAGCTCCGACTGTCATTTGGGCGGTCGAGTTTCGATCCTGGCTTGAGGTAGTTGCTTGTCTAGCCGCACTGATGAGCTGTGAAACAACGAAACAGTACTGTACGTGGATGTCTAATATATATATATATATATATATATATATATATATATACATATATATATATATATACACACACATACATACCAGAGATGTTTAATGCAATTTCCTACATTTATCAAATCTTTATTAATATAAAGTTAAAAGTATGTATAAATGTTTATAAATTTTTTAAGTATATGATTTCACTCCTAAAATAATTAACTGATCGTTATGAATTTTGAAGCGCAGCTGCCAGGCGTAAGGGGCCCAAATCTCTATTCATGTAAATTTATTTATATATTATTCAATTGTAATTCATTACTGAGATGAATATTATTTATTAATTTATTTTATTGCAGACTATTATACCGCCTGACGAAGGCCAGAGGAATACTTGGCCAAAATGCCATGAAACAACAACTAAGAAAGATGAGGATAATAGTCCGCAATAAAACTAATAAATTATTATGTACATGATTCACTGCAAAACATCTGATAATAATGTTGCCATTCTAGCTTAACACTTCTGTTGGATTTTTTTTTCTGTTACTGTTTTTTTTTTTTTTTTTTCATATTTGATAATATGGTTATTTTGAATTATTTAATTTTGTATAATCACATGCATCTCATTAACAGAATTAGTCATTTTAATTCAAGTTTTTGACGAGTTTCTATTTGTTTTTCCAAAGAACTTCAAGAACTCACTATTTTAAGTATCTTTAATAATTCAAAATTGGATTGAACATTTTGTAATGGTTTGTTATTAAAATCGGGAAACAAGAAATCTGTAGTCCTTGAAAGTTAAAAACTGAAGTCTTTGTATAGTGGAAATGTACTTCCTGCAAAAGTTGAAATTATCTGAGGCTTGGCCAATGAGTGAATCCTCTATTTTGAATTCGCGTGCTTGGTCCCCCTCTGGTGTTGCATGTGAGATGACGCCACAAAAAAATAGTAAAGAAATGATGAATTTGAGAAGTGTGAAGGGCCAACGTTGCCTCCACATTTTCGCCAAGTTTCAGAAAAATCTAATGAATGGAGCCAAAGTTATGGCATAAAAAGTGTCATTTTTTGCAATTTTGGCGCATTTATGACCCCCTTTGAGCTCATGGGAACGCCGAATCAGTGAAAATAGACAAACGGTGCAGTTTTACGCCTTAAGAATGTATATTTGAATTCAGCACCATGAAAAACCACTATATAGACATACATATCAAGTTTTTGAGCAATATGAAAAAAGAGCTCCAAAAAGACATGTTATTTTAGCCCTAAAAGTTCCAGAGAACCAGAATTTTGCCAGGGTCACCCATACTGAATTTATATTAAGAACAATGGCCTTCAAATTTTGGCCAAGTTTCAGGAAAATCTAATGGATAGATCAAACTATGGAGCAAAAAAGTAATTTTGGGCCATTTTGGATTTTTTTTACCTCTTTTGAGCCCCCTGCGGACGGCGAATCCCTGTGTAAATGGATAACGGTGCAGTTTCAGGCCTTAACACATGTATGTTCGAGTCGACCATCGTAAAAAAAACACTATATAGACATACATAAAGTTTTTGTTGAGAAATATGAAAACAGAGCCACTAAAAAGAGGCGTTTTTAGCACTAAAAGTCCCTGGGGACACAAACCAGAATTTTGCCAGAGTCACCCATACTGGATTTATATTAAGAACAATGAGCTCAACATTTTGGCTAAGTTTCAGAAAAATCTAATGGATGGATCAAAAGTTATGGGGCAAAATGTCATGTTTGGCCATTTTGGGGCATATTTGACTTCTTTTGAGTCTCTGGGAACGCAACGGGAATTTTCACAAAAAATCTTTTTTTACTGTGCACATCTATTTAATGAAATATAATTTGTGGCAAAATTTCAGGAAAACACGAGGTTAAATTTAGAAGATTCCTTATACTTCCTAGATTATAATTTCTAAGATTTAAAAACGGACATTTATTTTGATCGAGTTTAAAAAAAATCCCTGGTTTTGAGTGTTTGTTTATCTTTCTCGTATAAATAAAGCAAAACTAATCGGAGCAAAGCTGAAACTGCCTGGCCTTCACATCTGGAAGGCAATCAGCTTTGATCAATGCTGGGAACCCCTTCATATCAGACAATTGCTATTCATTTGGACACTGCCAGAGTTCTCCCTTTTTGGGGGGAGTTGGTTTTCCCCAACATCGTTGGGAAACAAGTATGGGGCAGAAAATGGAAAGCTTAACTGGCCTTCAACCAGACGTTCATTTCTACGATTGCATGAACTCATTCACTTAATTATCTATTTCTGCAAGTCAACTTTTTGATTGACATCACTAAATTTGAACGCTTTTCACTTCTTGCATCATAGTGTAGCGGTAAGATGTCAGGTTTTCTTTCACTTTCTTTTCCGCCTTTACATCATGGGTCGAATCTGCCTGCCTATTACCACATTTTTTTTCAGCTTAGCACACACCTCATAACACCCTGGCAACGCTGGCCACTCCCGCTAATCCATATATATAAAAGTCAAAATAACCGCATGCGTTTTTGTATGTCCAAGAAAGGCTTTTTTCGACGTGGGTTATCAACTACGTTACATTTATTTAGAAGTTTCCTCATACGCCATAGATTATAATATCTACAATTCGAAAACGGACGTCATCTCTACATTTATTTTGATCGACTTTTAAAAAATTCCCTCTATTTCGTTTTTTCACGTGTTTATTTATACAAAAAAGATTAACAAAGTGAAACTAATCGAAACTAATAAGTTTGACGGTCTTCCCAGCCGCGACATCCAGAAAGGCAATTAGCTTTGATCAATGTGGGGGAAACCCTTCATATCAAACAACTGCTAATAATTTGGACGCTGTCAGAGCTTCCCCTTCTAGGGGGGAGCTGGTTTTTCCCAACATCATGGCAAAACAAATAAATAGAACGGCAGAAAGCGGAAAGCTTTACTGGCCTCCAGCCAACGTTCATTTCTGGTTTGCACTCAAAACGCACTAACCTGCCTCGTGATCATTGCTAGCAAGCAGGTGCACACATTGTGAACAGAAGTCATCCTTTCGACCTTTCTGCACTTAACTTATACTACAAACAAGTTACTGCAAGCCAGTACTGCATTAACTATATTATTGACACACAATGCAGGGAACACTGCAGGTTGTTCTCAAAGAGAAATCTCTGATGATGGTGCCTGTGAAAACTCCTAGCAAGTAAAGCAATAATAACAATAATCTATAATATAAATCTCACCTGTCTGTTTAAATGTATGTATGTATGTATGTATGTATGTATGTATGTATGTATGTATGTATGTATGTGATTACAGACGCTATGTATGTATGTCTGCCTTAAACTTTTGACAGTGGCGACGGATTTTCACGAGATTGGTATCGTTTTGAGGACGATCCTTCGGATGACAAATATCGAAAAATTGACTAAAAACATTAATTTCGTCATCCTTAACTGGGCACTTTTCTACAGGGAGGGGTCACTTTTTTCGCTGATATTTTCAAAAATCATGCCGACTACTCCCCTCCCTCCCTTTTTTTTCTTTTTTGCTTAGCACACACCTCCAAACACCCGGGCAACGCCAGGCACCCAGGCTAATAATAAATAATAACAATAATTTATAGTAGTAGTAGTAGTAGTAGTAGTATGTTAATTTAATAACACACCTGGTGTTCCAATGGCTTTCATACTAAATATACTGCAATTATATCCAATATCTGCCCTGATGTTGAATGTATGGGAAGGCACAAAGAAAATGATCCTGCCAAGTAATAGGTGTCTTTAGTCAGACGAGGGCTAATCTTTAAATTTGGCCTTCTGGAATTATGATTAAATACTTATAATTTGACAGGTGGACGTTCCAGACTTGATTTTTTTTTTAATTCTTTTTTTATAAGTTTTTTCTTATTTGCGAGACAGCCCAATGTCTACCAAATAACTACGCATCTCTTTTGACCTTATCTCATCTTTGATAAATGCCATTATTGGTGGATGCTGCGAAGTTAAAAACATCACACTGATATCTAATATCATTTATAAATACATACTTTATAACGAAATCAATCGATGATAATACATTTCTCTCTTGGTTTTATGTTTACATATGAAAGCTTTCCCAATTCAATAATAACTTCAATCTTTTTATTTAAGGATAGTTTTACTCATATATAATAATAAAAGTAAATGTGTATGTGTGTTTGCATAAATTTCTAACAAAAGTGTTTTCAATGGTTAAGACTAGGATGCTGGTGATGAACTATATTTTCATAACATTAACGTCAGTAGTTCTGCCATACCGATGGTGTCCTTTACTTCAATGCTAGGGGAGAAAAGCATTCTTACATTCGTAATTATTGCATTTTTTCCTGTTTTAAAATTTCATCTGAACTTAAAATTTACCAATATAAATTTTATATATACAATTTCATCTGAATTAAAAATTACTTATTTAAAAAATTTATTTAAAATGAAAGTTCTTGCTGCTTTTTTTTTTTTTTTTTTTTTTTTTTTTTTACACAAATTGCTCTTTGTTTGACAACTTCCAAAAGTTGAGATTATCTTTAATGCTTCCATGCATTAGAGGATTTGTTTGTCGTTTTTTTTTTTTTTTTCATTGGACTTCTATGCATTTTCATTGTTAAAAATGTAAATTAAATTAACACATCTTATTTTAGTCGTCAGTCTTAAGTTTTAGATAACATTTGTATCCGTCACATTTAATTTTGAAATAGAATTTGTTATTTTAAATTAACCCAATAATCTTTATAAAAGATTTTGTTGGTCAATCGGTCAGTTAGTTAATCTGTCATGCTTAAGAAACTCTTATTGTTCATTGGCTGGTCTACTAGCCGGTCAGTTGGTCTTTCATGCTTAAGAAACTCTTATTGTCTATTGGCCAGTCTATTAATCGGTCAGTAAATCTCATGCTTAAAAGCTCTTAATGTTCATTAGCCGGTCTATCTGTTGGCCAGTTGGTCTGTCATGCTTAATTCTCCATTAGACGATCTATCGGTCAGGTAATCTGTCTTCATTGTCCATTGTCTATCAGTTAGTCAGTTAATCTGCCATACTTAAGTTTGAAATAGCAGTTTAAATCAATAAATAAGCAGAAGGAATGAATACATTTTAGATGTGTCTTGGTATCTCTATTCGAGACTGTCTGTTTATTACTGTCAGGCTTAAGTTTAAAATAGTATTTTCCTTCATGGAGTCCTCTACCTGCATAAGAACCAAATACGTCCTAAGATGGAGTACTGTTGCCACATGTAGGCAGGTGCTGCTCAGAGCATCCTTTCCTATCATGACAGGGTTCAAAACTAGCTTCGAAATCTAGCAGGTGATGCCCTTTTCTCTTCCTTACAACCTCACAGAAGAGACGTGCGAGTTCATCTCTACTCTGTCGTTATTTCTATAGACAAGTGTTTGAGCTTCACTCTATGGTCCTCCTACAAAACATTCACAACAAACACTTGTTTAGCTACAACTACTGTCAGCAACTTTCCCTTTTCTCTATCTGTGCCTATAGCTAAGTGTAAATTCCATGAACAAACTTTCTTTCCTAAAACTGACCTCTTGTGAAACTGTGCCATTGAACTGCTTTCCAGCTGGCTACAACATGGACATTTTCGGGTTCAATGTGAACAAGTTCTTGTTGAGCAGTCTTATGTCATATAATGCAACTAGTATAAATTGTCAAATTCACAAATATACCAATGAATGTCATTTATTTTATAGTATGTTGGGAATTTTAAGTGTGTCCTTGTAGCAGGCAAGGTTATCCACAATGTTTCTTCTCTCATAAGAGATCACCAAAAAGGAAAACGTCTTAAGTAGCTACAATTATATTAATAAGAACAAAGCATTTTCCTCACTTCATGGAGTCCTCTACCGGTACAAGAGCCAAATACACCCTAAAATGGAGTACTATTGCCACAAATGGAGAGGTGCTGCTCAAAGTATCCTTTCCTGCTTTGATAGAGTACAAAACCAACTTCAAAACAGAGAGCGATGCCCTTTTTTTCCCTCCACTACCTCTTGCTTTACTTTCTATATATTTTCATAGCAGGTGCTTGGCTGAGCTACAATCTATGCCCCCCCCACCCGTAAAATATTCACAACAAAAACTCATTTACTTATAACCACTATCAATAGTTTCCCTTTTTCTCTTTGTTTACCAAAATCAAAATGAAACTTCTAGGAGCAACGTTTTTTTCATAGAACTGGCCATCAGTAGAACACAGTATGCCTGCTTCCCAAATTACTACAAGGTGGCTGTTTTCAAGTCCAATATAAACAAAATCTTCTTGAACCGCTTTTTTAAATAATCAAATTCTGACCAGTCACCACCATCATTATCAATCATCACGGTGTTGTCTCACCACACACCTGTCACTTAATTCTCATCCTCGAGTAGTCTCTAAGCCTTAATAAGTGATGAGATCTTGGTAAAAAAGAACAGGAATATATGCATCCATCTCAGATGCACGCATGCGTCTCAATAAGAAATTCTATCGTTTCATTTGTTGTTCAATTGGTCTGTCAGGTTTAGGTTTGAAATGGTATTTTCATAAATGTATGAATGAACACATTTTATGAATATTCAATCTTATCTTACTTCCCATTTGAAAATAATGATTATCTGCCCTTTGATTTCTTGCGATATAGATATAATTAAAAGTAATTCACTGTGTGGTAAGTATCAACTCAATCATGAATGAGACTCTCAGAGAAATTGATAAAAAAGAAAGGTGTAAATTTTTTTTTGTTATATTAAACTTTTGTGTTGTAGCCTTACAAACCGGTAATAATCAATACAAACAGAATGGCATAGTTAACAAAAAATATATTAACAAAAGTATTTTACAAAAGTACAAATCCTGATTCTGAGGCTATAACTGCCATGAATCACAGTATTTATTTCCTCTCTACTACAGGAAGATCTGGTTGGAAGGTGGGAAGAACCAAAGCTTAAAAAGGGACCATTCTGGCCTTTTAAAAATTGCCTGGCCAGCCCCACCAGCATTATCTGGTCAGAATGTCTCAGGCATTAAGCAATAAATTTAATCCACCTCAAAGAGGAGAGGCAACGCCTGGGAATGTGGACCTCTTAGGGCTACACAGAAGAATGCTGTAGCCTGCCAAATGAAAGGTCGTTGAAATGATGCAGTTTTTGGTGGACTGAGTGTCGAGAACAGAATTTCGATTGGCATGCAACAGTGATCTCAATCCAACGTCAAATAAAATTTATTGCCTCTAGGTATGCCCATTTATTATTCCTGGAATAGGTAGATCAGCCTACTCCATAACACTCAACAATTCTTTATTCGTTTTTAAGTTGATTGGTTTATGGAATGTCAACCACCTCTTGCTGATTGGTTTATGGAATGTCAACCGCCATTTTCTTTTAATGTTTATTTTCATCATTTTGTAAATGTTATAATTCATTATACACAGACACGACAGAAGTAAATAAACACCTTTATTACTCAAAATAATGAAGATTCCCGTCAGAATATGCCAGACAATTAGCGTCGTACTTAAATAATGATATGAAACACAAAACCTGTTGACTAGTATAATAAAGTATTGATATTTCAAATATTTATTGCTTGTTTTGTATGGCTATGAGTGTTGGAAGTTTAAACATGTATGAATTATTTTTCCTTCACATCTGTGTACCTACGTATTTTGAAGACAGTCGGTTGTTATTCAAAAGTCAAATATTTACAAGCCCAATAAAAAACAAACAAAAAAAAACTACCCTATTTTATCGGTTGCAAACTATTTTTTTTTTTTTACAAAATATACATCTATGAAAGAATTTCATCTACAAATGATTTTTTTTTTTTTTAATTACATTTTCACCCCAAACAAGACACATTGCCACTTTGGTGTAGGGGACTACTATCAGGGGCAACAACTACTGGGGTACTATGTAGGGATTTGGGCAGCAAGATGTCGGTTCACGTTGCACTTGAACTTCTGCACGTCAGTACAGTTGGAGAAGCAGGGACCTGGAATGGAATTCCAAAGTCTAGCGGTTCTGGGGAAGAAATTACTGGAGTAGAAAGATCTTTTACATTTAGGGATCTCTGCAGTGTGGGGGTGGGATTTTGCAGCCTGTCTGGTCTGTCGAGGGTGTTCACGTCGTGGGGGCACAAGTGATTGCAGTTCGTTAGAGCATTCATCATTAAAATACTTGTAGAACAGGCAGAGGATGCAACGTGTCGTCGATGGGACAGAGGCTGAAGCTTAGATGCCAATTCAGGGCCTATCAGGTTTGCGACTCTCTTTTGAACCTTGTCAAGGAGCGAGAGACTAGTAGCCGATGCACCAGCCCAAATATGCAGCAATACTCCATACATGAGCGAATGGTTGCCTTATAGAGGTACAGGATACTTTCGGGTGTTAGTAGTTTTCTAGCATGGTAGAGAGAGCCCACCTTCCTTGCAGCGGCCCTGTCAATGCCTTCAATGTAATTGTTCCAACTCATGTTTCCTGTGAACGTTAGGCCAAGGAGTTTGAAAGATGTACTCTCGGATAAAGAGTCGTTGGCCATTGCTTTAGGTGGTAGAGAAGGTTTCTTGTAATTATTGAATGAAACTAGTTTAGTCTTGGCGGCATTGAGCGTGACCATCCATTTTTGTCCCCATTCCACTACAGATTGGATGACATCCTCTAGTGTTTCTGCCATTTCTTTAGATATGTGTTCATTCGTCTTCCTGTTGTGCCTGCCATAGAGTGTAGTGTCATCTGCATATATACCCATTTCAGAGGCAATTTTGTCGGGGAGGTCATTTATGAATATCAGGAACAGTAGAGGTCCAAGGATAGACCCCTGGGGCACTCCCGCATTTATATCATATAGTTTAGATGTACGATCGTCGAGGACAACCTGGATTTTTCTCTTATCTAAGAAGGATTTAATTATTTTAAGTATTCTACCAGTGATACCGTATGATCTAATTTTCCTGAGGAAACCCTCATGCCATACCCTGTCAAAAGCCTTAGATATATCTAGAGCTATCGCTCTGCCCTCCCCCGCTTTTTCCAGTGAATTGTGTATACATTCAGAGATTACAGTTAAGATGTTTGCTGTGGAACGGGCTTGTCTAAATCCATATTGTTGGTCAGTCAGAAGTTTAGCATCTATAAGGTGATGAACTAGAGCATGGTTAATTAAGGTCTCAAATATTTTGGCAAAAAGTGGGAGTAGGCTAATGGGGCGATAATTTAATGGGTCAGTTCTTTCGCCAGAATTCTTGAATAGATCATCTCATTTGCATATTATATTAAGAAAAATCGATTTTATTGAATAGCGTTATATTAGTTAATGTTTCTAGTGAGAGAATTCTTTTATGTATTCTATTTAAAATTGCTATTCAATAAACTTTAATAATTATATTGATAACATATTTAATTTATTTGGAATGATAATTCCAACATCGATTTTTATAAAAACTTTTTTAGAGTTATTTACTCCTAGAAATTTTGGAACATAAACTATTCACTAAATAAAATAATTTGGTAATTTCAATAAGTTTCTAGCTTGAAAAAAATAATTCCTTGTAGATAGAAAAATGTTTGGTTTTTATTGTTTTTTTTAAATATTCAAACAAAAAAATACACTTAGGAAAAAACTGAAAAGATTTCATTTGTTTGTTTTTATTCTTTAAACAGCTATACAGAAATCGGTACATTTTTACGATGTGACCCAGCGTCGTTTAACACCTTAAAAAAATAAAGATCTACTGTCCCCCTCTAAATTCCACAATTTACACTTTTTTTCTTTTTTCGTGTTAATCTCATCGATTACAAACTTAACTTTCTAATTAAAAAAAGGTACATTTTTACGACGTGACTCAAAAAAAATGTAGATCTGCTTTTTTGGCCTAATACGTTTAAACAGCTTTTATAAATAATATGAAAGAAAAAATTTTGAAGAAAAAAATTTACGTTTTAGAGTGGGGGAACACTTTTCTATATACATTTAAGGTAAAATGAGCACCCACTTTTTGGCCACCAAGCGTTCATATCACCTCTAGCATTTTTTCAAGTTTGGCGATCGAGGAGTGGGGGAAACCATGACAAATACAGCGGGAATTATATTTGAAACATAAAATAACGATAAATTCCATTAATTTTTATGAGCCCATTCTGTACTTTCACCTAACAATTTCATAAACAAAACGAACCCTAAAATATGAATCAATTCAATTGGGAGGAATGCATTAGAAACATAAAATAGCGAAAGATTTCATTTAATTTTTCTTTTTTGGAATTAATTTTTGGTAGATCTATATTTTTTAGAGGTTAAACGACGCTGGGTCACGTTGTAAAAATTTACTACAGAATCTTCAACTGCTTTGAATTCAAACTTAAGTTTGAATTCGAAGTACACTTTTAAAAACAAAAAGCCCCTCCACCTCTCAAAAAAGCAAATCGAAAAGTTCCTTTATTTACAAAAAAAAAAAGTGAAAGAAAGTGACCTTACAAAAATTAAAAAAACAAACACACGCGTTAATATTTATAAACGTTATTTTTTTAGGTTCATAAAATCGTGAGTTTTCTTAGAACAGTTTCAAGTTACTTTTTTCTCTTTATTCGCGTTCCAGATTCGAGCCTGCCTACTTGGCTAATTCTTTTTTTTTTTTTTTTTTTTTTGCGATCGCACGGACAGTCGCTGGTATTTTTATTGAAACAAAAGTTGTAATGATTTATTTAGAATTATTTATTTTTTCTTTCCAGTGCTCAATATCCGGAGATAAGTTTCTTCTCTTTGTATCACTTCTGTCGAAATATCTGGTGAAGATTGTACTTCTTATTTTGGGGCAATTACATTTACATGTTTTTATCCGTTCTTTTTTTTTTTTTTGAATTGTGGTGGGGGTATCCACGTTGTCCATGATTAAAATGATTAGTATAGCAGGTTTGTTCCAAACGGAACTACATGTCAACCTAGGCAACGCCGGGTACCCATGCTAGTATATAACATTATTTTTGCACCAACCTAATAGAAAGACATAGTTTATTGTGACTATAATCCCATGTACGTTTGCCTTCCTTCTGAAATATGTAAGACCATTCGTCATTGGATGATCGATCTGTAATCAATTTAAAATTACTTCTTATCAGGTTTTGCCAAGATCTATGGTCACCTACCCAAATCAGATTTTAGTAAAAAATTGTTTATTTTGTATGTTGTCTATATTTGTTGCTATTTCTTTTTAATGTACCCATTTATTTTAGTTTTTTTATGTCAGAGAAAGACATCTTTTTTTTTACCACTGGTTATTTCTTAGCTGACGAGTCAGCTTTATATCTTTTAACTCTTAACATATTGTTGAAAATTGTCGATATTTAGAGTATCAGAGTCAGGAATTATTCTAAAATAGCTACAAATATATTTTTTCATTTAAATACCTATACTATTGGAAATATTGTTATGGAAAGACATTGTTCTTTAATATTGTGATGTTGTTTGGGTTAAAAAAAAATGCTCTTCGCGCATGCTTTCTAATTATCTAATAATGAAATAATAAAGTATACTCATTAAAAATTTGAAAAACATTTAAAGCATTTTATTAAAATTTAAATAATTTAAAACAAGAGAAGATAGAATATTGGACTATGAAGGATAGATTTTATGGCATTTCTTAATTCTTAAGATTGTATTGAAATTTTTGAAGATCAGAGTTTTAATGAGTCTCATAAGAAATGACGAAAAGTGCCTATATTGATTTTACTTTTCGACAAATTGTTATGAATCTTAGGAATGGAAAGACTTTGTTCTTTAATAAGGTGTTGTGTGTACAAAAAATAATAGTGTTGTCATAACTCAACTAATTTGTTTGGTGGTCAAGAGCACACGTTTTGGAAGAAGTTCCTTTTCGTTTATCTATCATGAAATTGATAAGGCACGGATGTACATTTTACAAGAACTGACAAGAGATATTTTCCATTGAGAACTTTTAAACATATTTAAAAATAGATTTAAACGAAGGGCTATCATTTCATGCACTTTAATTGGAATGAACTGTGAATTGAAAATACAAACATCACGTTCGGTCAATGGCATATTCGACATTTTTTTTATTACACAGGAATAACCATTTATCAAGGCCCGGATGCCACTCGATGATAAGGGTTAATGGGTATACATTGGACTTGAAGATAATCAGATTGTAGTCAGCTGGAAAGCATGCAAACATAAAAGAGTTCCACGGGCGTGTAGTTCTAAGAAAGAAGTTTTGTTCATGGAATCTACATTTAGGTTTAGGCACAGATAAAGAGTGTGGGGAATTATTGATAGTGGTTTTGAATAGACGAGTTTTTCATGAAAGTTTGGCGAGGGGGGAGGCATAAATTGAAGCTCAGAAGAGCACTTGCCATGAAAATAACGATAAAGCGGAGACAGGCTCGCAACGTCTCTTCTGGGGGAAAGAGGTTTCAGTCACTCCTAAATTAATTAACCGGACATTATAAATTTTGCAACACAGCTCCTAGATATAGGAGGTCCAAATGCGGGTTATATTGAGTTTAATTTAGTTTTATGCAAAAATTCAAATTCCTTCGAGGTTGTGAAATTTTAACAGTTTTGAGCTACGTACACATTTTGGACATTTTTTTTTTATCTAACCATTATAAAAAGGAGAAAATGCAATTCTTTAATATGCTGTCTTCATTTGTACCCATAATATTATTCAATATGATCATTGTTGATTAAATAATAATAATAATAATAATAATAATAATAATAATAATAATAATAATAATAATAATAATAGGGAAGGCTTATTGCCACTCAAATTCCAATAAAAACGAGAAATCAATGGTAACGACTATTGCGATAATACAAACAAATTTGCAAAGTTTGTTGAAAGAGGTGGTGAGTACTGAAAATCCGGAGAGACCTGTCACTCAGACTCCAAGGAACACTACGGGTCGTTCCCAATAAAAATTCTTTGATGATGGCCTGTGTAAAAACTCCCAGTGAGTTATAATAATAATAATAATGAAGTATATATTATAAATTATGAGAAAAACATAATGTTAATTGTTTGGCATGGTTATATAAATAGATACTAAAATAATTGTAACTCGAATGAAAATATCAAGAGAATTAGTAAGTGTTATTTCTCTTCAACTGTGATGTTTTGAAATAATTTAAAACAAAAGGTTATTCCGTGCAATGTAATGTGGTAAGGGAATACGTACATTACTTCCGGTCAGATTAATTAATTAAGGAGTAATTATAGTGTTACTCAGAAGAATATATTTTCCCTTTTGTGTAGGAATTTAACAATTATTAGGTTCTACAGTCGCTTTCCTTTCATGATAATAAAACAGATACAAAGTTTTCGAAAATTTAATAAATCTTTTGTAGTTATGCGCATATATGATGTTTAATAAAAATCATTTGTAATGAATATGGATTTTTTATAAGTTGATTTTAAATGATGATTTTATCAAGTACTAGCAGGGTGACCCGACGTTATCCGGGATCGAATGATGATTAACGAATATTTGACACTCCCATATTTTTATTGTCATCGAAATCGGTGAAATAGCACATTTTTCAATCAAATTGATTGATTGCCTGCTCAACCCATCATGATGCACCTGAAGGAAACGTCACATTCTTCTTGCAGTGAATAAGTCCATAACACATTGTAGTCTACATTGCACTGTAGAGAACCTACTGTTGATTTTATAAAATTATTTTCATATATAATGACTTGCATTAAAGTTTAAAATGCAGAAGTCAAGTATCATGCTCCAATTTCTAAACAGAAACATTTTGAACGCACCCCTGTCATATCAAAGAACCTACTGTTGATTTTATATGTCGGGCATTACTGTGTGCGGTGATGATGGCTTGAATTTAAGGTTAAAATGAAAAAGTCAAGTATCATTGTGAAATTTTGTTTTAAACAGAAACATTTTAAGCACGCCCTTGTAATACCAAAGAACCTACTGTTGATTTTATATGTTGGGTCTTTCTGCTTGTGTGGTAATAAAACTTTTCAAGTGCACTTGTGATGTAAAGCTGTGTAAGATATTAACTTTAGTCTAAATCGCCTGTTTTTTTTTTATTGGATTATTTCACTTATCGATCATTGATGCTTACCAAAGGCATTCCAACACAAAACCTATTTAAGAACACTGCCAGACACATAAAGTACCTTCGTGTGAAATTTCATAAAAATCGACTCAGCCGTTTTCGAGTCCATAGGGAGCGAACTCACAGACACACAGATAAAGTTCCTTCTATATGATAGTAGAAATTAAGATAGAGATTAATGCATTCGAAACGATGAAAATGTTTATGTTGATTATCATGAAAAAATTGTGAAATGGTGATTTTTTTATTTAGAAAGTTCACTTGGGTTCATTTACTATATTACATTGTTCCATGGTTCAAATTATATTAAGTTATAGTCAAAATTGTTTGCTCTTTTTAACTTCCAGTTCCTGTTGTCCATTTGATTTGATAATTAAACATTAAAGCCATTCTTAACATGGGGAAAGGGGGGTCTTTCACCTTATTTGAGAGGACACTAATCATCAATCAGAAGGAACCATAGCTTACTTGTCATCGTCGTCTTGTCTCGCCTGCAGAGCAGAAACCGGAAGTAGAAAAGAGCAGACAATATTGACTATAGCCATAACTACTTGCCTTATAAAAATACTGTCAGACATTTTTCACTTAAAATTATCATTTATATCCGTTTCTCATAAAATAATAATTTTATAGAATAAAAAAAACAATTGATCACTTACTAAACAAAATAACAAAGTAACCTAAGAAAATGCTATATATTCTCGCATGGCGCTTAGGTTTTTCATATAAAACACGCGTTTGTCTGACGCTATGTGATAATCGACTTTTAAAGAAAGTCGATTACTTTATTACTTTTTCTTGCTTAATTAAATAACAGGATTAATATCTGGATTCTTGCATTAAGTTCTCTAGTCTAGCTCTGCTCAGACGACAAGGGATCTAAAAAAATCTGTTTCTTTTCTTTTTTTTTTACAAAGGAATCACCACTTATCAAGTTCCAATGGCCACTCGAGGCTAAGGGTTAATGAGTGTACAATAATCAAGGGGAACGTGTCAGTCATCGATAGTAGTGGATTACTTAAGGGGATGGCTCATCAAGAATTTGTTCACGTTGGACTTGAAGACAACCATATTGTAGTCAGTTGGAAAGCAGGAAAACGGAACAGTTCTACAGGCGGTCAGTTCTAAGAAAGAAGCTTTGTTCATGGAATCTAAGTTTAAGTTAAAGAGTGTGGGAAATTATTGATAGTGGTTTCAGCTAGACGAGTGTTTTTCGCGAAAGTCAGCCTAGGGGGGGGGCATAGACTGGAGCTCAGACGAGCACTTGCCATGAAAATAACGCTAAAGTAGAGACAGGCTCGCGACGTCTCTTCTGTGGGAAAGAGATTCCAGGGAAGAGAAAAGGGCATCCTTCACTAGACTATAAAGTCTATTTTGAACGCTGTTTCACTATTAAACTGCCACAGTATATTTAGCACTAAACGAGTGTCCTATTGTATGACCTATCTGTTTTAGTCAAATGAAACCACTGCACAAAATTACGAAAACAAAATTCACTTAACAACTCAAAACAAATCTGGGCCTCTATTCGAAAGA
The DNA here is from genome assembly GCF_053919585.1 of Euprymna scolopes. Lineage (NCBI taxonomy): Eukaryota > Metazoa > Mollusca > Cephalopoda > Sepiida > Sepiolidae > Euprymna > Euprymna scolopes. The sequence continues at coordinate 93,465,264 of NC_136494.1, forward strand.
TGTACGCCCTCACCATAATAATTCTGTTTATTTATTTGAATGTAATTGCAGTTTGCCCTATATTGGAAGTACATTGCAAAGATTACACAACTGGGTAAAACAACATGTGTCCACGGAAAATCGTCACCCAAGTATTTTGCCATTGGATGTTCTGAAAAATTTATAGGAGTCTTCTATCAATACATAGGATTACCTCCAATTTTAGTGTTCACTTTTCTCCATTTCACCATAAAATTATATATTAGATCGCTGCAACAGTCTTTTTTTTATCAAACAGAAAATTTTCCTCGACGTAATGTAATTTCTATTTCATTTCTCTCTCTCTCTCTCTCTCTCTCTCTCTCTCTCTCTCTCTCTCTCTCTCTCTCTCTGTGTAATTCTCATAGAATTATTACTTTTTCTTTTAACTAAACTTTGATTAAGCTCAGTTGAGTGAGAGTCAAAACCAATTAGCCATCCTTTTCATTCTTTTATCATTTTAATTCATCGCGCTTAATAAAATTAATATATTCCGTTAATTGCCATAATATATATGAGCAAGTAGAAAACCTGACATTGCTCGGGAATGAATCAATGTATACTTCACGCTTCAGATACATTTATCGTCATCAAACTTTGTGAAATCGATCATTTTTCAATCAAATCGATGCGGTGCATCAGGAGGAAGCTTCACATGCCTCCCGGGGGTGACTTAGTTCACAATCCATCGCAGTCTACATTGCACTGGAGAGAATCTACTATTGATTTTGTAAAATTATTTTCATATAATGGCTTGATTTAAAATTTAAAATGCAAAAGTCAACTATCATGGCTCAATTGTCCTCTAAACAAAAACGTTCATTTCAAACGCGCCCCTGTCTGATCAAAGAACATACTGTTAATTTTATACTCTGGGCCCTTCTGCTTGTGTGGTGATAAAACTTTTCAAATACGCTTGCGATGTTAGGTTGTATAAGAGTGTTAGCTTTTGTCAAGATCGGACTGTTCCTTCTTTAATCAGAGTTTTTCGATTATCGATTTCCTACACTTATTGGAATAATTCCGATATAAAATCTATATAAGAACACTCCCAGACACATCAAGTACATTTGTGTTAAAATGTTTAAAAATTGGCTCAGCCCTTTCAGAGTCTATAAAGAACAAACGCACAGGCAAAGTGCCTTCTACACACACACACACATATATATATATATATATATATATATATATATATATATATATATATATATATATATATATATAAAATTCAATTAACTTTCTTGAAGTTATATATTTGGATTTTACCTTCACTGGATTATTTATCTTCCACCAGACTATCCATTCATGTGTAATCACCTTTTTCTTCACCATATTCCCTCTGCTTCACTTTTTTGTTATCAATTAAAATCTTTGACGTACTTGTTTCATTAAATACTTTTGCATGCAAAATCCGATCCCGCATTTTGCTAATTCCTACCCTCTGATGAGAAAGAAAGTATTTCTTTGAAACTCCGCGGATTAAGGACTATCCACTTATCTAGTGTTTTCTTTTCAGATTAAATATGTTTTTAACTCATTTCAAAGTGTTTTTTTTAACATGTTTTATTAACTGTTTGCTCGTATATATATATATATATATATATATATATTAGGTTGCAGAGCCAATGGGGACTTTGCAACTAGGTTCGAATCTATCGACCTGCAGTCATAATTTAATACACTGAAGATTGCGTAAGCATGAAAGACAAATGTCTGTAGGTAAAAATAATGAATATTTAAAATAAAATAATATTATTGCCGCCTTCAGCATGGATTGAACCACTATAAGAATTTATAATAAGCCGTCAATAATGCGATGTTCTAGCCATTGCTGTTAAACACTATATGACTATATATACCCGCCGATTTGACATAGTATAGAATTTAGTTTTTCTCTTTCTCATGTTAGGGGTTGAATATCAGGCTGCTGAGTTAAAGGTTTTGGGGGGGGGGGAGGGGGTGCAACTGGGTTCGAATTCTTTGACCAGCAGTAAATATCATTTCCCACACTGAAGATTGCGTAAGTATGAAACATTAGTGTCTATAGGGAAAAATAATAAACATTGTATACATATGTGTGTGTGTGAGAGAGAGAGAGAGAGACAGAGACAGACAGACAGACAGACAGACAGACAGAGGAAGTTGTTTATCATCATACTTTTCTGAATTTTAGAGAATTTTTATATTTTATTCATTTCCATTTATTATTTATTGAACAACAGCTAGGAAAGATAATTTTGAACTGAAAAATATATCCAACTGCATTTTTATCAAGCTATTTATCATTAACATATTGAAATGTGGTTATTAATTTTTACGCTTCTCATATATTTGAATCCCTCTGGAAACCCAATTCGATGATGCTGTCAATTTTATAGTCACTTGCCGCTTGGTTGCGTTCGCAAACACATGCCAGTCGAATTTTCGATCTCAGCAATCAGTCTGGCAAAAACTGGCTCATTTCGATGACCATTTATCTCTCACACTGATGCATTCGTTCTGGGTAGTCCTAGGAGATCCACTCTCCCAGACCTTGTCTCCCTCTTTGGGGTAGATTAAGTTTATTGCTTACTGCCTGAATTACCCCGACCTAGGAAGGCTAACAGAACTAACCAAGTAATTTTTAAAAGGCTAGAGTTCTTCTTTAAGGGCACTGGCTTGATTCTCCCTACCTTCCGACTTTGTGCCACATCTTCTGGCGGTGAAAAGAGAGTAAATACTGTTTACGTGTTATGTTATCTGTTGAGTACTATATCAATCATAGCTTATATATTGCTATATTACCTATTGAATTCTATACGTTATTATCTGTCTTTTTTGAGGGTCACGATTGGAGGACTTTTTCTCTTGTTAATTTACAGAAGAGACTGACATATTCACGAAGATGAACAACAACGATTGGACAATGAGACTATTCCATTACCTAGGCTTTGTTTGTTACTGCATAATCCACACGGGAACGAAGTAAATGAAATATTAATGCTCTCATCATCAAAACCTTAAATTGCAACTTAGCAAAAAGTCTTGCAGCAACTAAGTCCACCTCTAAATAGTTATCCCATTACATAGTTAAATAAAACAATCAACTGCCTAAATCACATACATCGCGTAAGCTTACCCCAAGGTTATCTGTACCAATCATATTCTATAAATCATTGCACCTGGAGAACTGCTCCCACACTCCATCTCCAAATCACCACTGTCAATAAGGAATATGCAATTTATTTTCCCAAATCAACTCTTGGTTGTACCTCTGTTTACATTTCTTTGTATCGCTTGGTTTTTATGGAAATATTGCATACTTTTATAGCTAATATTTGTTATAAACGTCATGCTAACTACAAAGCTGATGTCCATTTTAATTTAAAATTGCTGCAGATTACAATAGATGGCATTCACCTGAAAATAGACCTAATCAGATAAAGTATTTTTGAAAGGATTTAATCGAAAAAAAAAAAAAAATTTTAATTTTAAAGAAGATGAAAGAAGAATGAAAAAGAATTGGTTAGTTAAAATCAAATATCGAGTTGTCAGATGAAAGCTATCGATGACAAACTTTGAAAATCCGATTGATTTAATTTTGTACATTAAATAATGGAAGTTTTGTGCCTAGATGCAACAAAATCATGTGATATTTATTAAAAGTATTACGTGATTTTCTTAAAGATTTAAAAATATGAATCACTGAGATTAGTGACATCTATAACGTACAATGCTACAACTCGTTAAAACCAACAAATACTCTATCATATAACCACCTGTAAAACGTCAGCTTAAAATGGTTGTTTCATTTACTTTGGATTAATTATTTTGTTTTACGGCATATCAACCCTTTTCATGTTATTTAATGCCGAATCTAGCAACTTTGATAAAAGTTTTTATGTTTCAAATGATTTTTATATTTTCAAATATTTATTCAAGGTATTTGGCCTGTTTTGTTTAACGGTATATCAACTCTTTTCGGGTTATTTAATGCCGAATCTGGGCGTTTTAGTAAAAGTTTTTATATTTCAAATTCTTTATATCTTCAAATAATCAATTGACCCTCAGCCACCACTTTCCGTAATATTTTTTGGGGGTAATTATTAATTAGTGATGGCTGGAATAGAAATATTGATTGCTGTCAGCAAATTGGTGCAGGTCTATCTGGTGGGACTTGACATAACCAGTCAAATGATCAGATTACACTTCAACAACTCGTCCAGCTCGGGTAAAAACCAAAGTAGAGTACTGTAGGATGCACGTTCACTAAACCAAAATTAGAGTTAGAGTTTTCCACATACTGGAATTGCAAAACGATGTTACCAATGCAATGAACTCGATATTGCCTGTGGAACAAGACCGGGGACAAGATGTAAAGATTACTTCTTTTCTTATGGAAATCACTCCAGACAACGTGTGAAGCCACTTAATTTAAGGAGCTAACAAGAATGAAAGATGATTATCACAAAGATAGGACATGCAGATTGATCTTAATATTGGAAAGACCAAGCCTATACGTAGGATGAAAACACTCAGTATGGATAGAGTTCCACAAGCCAGCAGTAGTTTTTTTTTTGTTTCTTTTTATCAAGGCCCGGAGGCCACTCGAGTATAAAGGTTAATGGGATTATAATGTAGTAATCATAAGTAGTGGAAATTTTGTAAATTGGATTACTTAGGGAGACGGTTCATTAAGAACTTGTTTATGTTGGACTTGAAGACAATCAGATTTTAGTCAGCTGGAAAGCAGGCAAAGAGAGTTCTACAGGCGTGCAGTTCTAGGAAAGAAGCTTTGTTCATGGAATCTACGTTTAGGGTTAGGCATAGATAAAGAGTGTGGGAAATTATTGATAGTGGTTTTGGCTAGACGAGTACTTGAATAGGAAACTGTATTATGGTGAGGTATCAAAAGGGCAAATTGATGGAGATCACTAGACGAATGGGTCAAACGAACATTGAGGAATAGATCAGATAATTCTGAAAAACATATGCCATAATAGTTTTTATACAAAAGACTGAGACTAACATCATCATGTCTGTGGGGGAGAGGTCACAGAAAAGATAGGATCAATTAAATTACACATACGTTTCTACACCTTATCAGTAATCCTCAAATGAAACAAAGATTCATCAATTCGAATATGACAACGTACATGACTTCATACATGTTTTGATAGTAGATTTGCAGAGATAGAGAATAATTTCAGGTGTAAGAAATGATTTAGATTGATAGAAAGAAACGACTTTTTATTTAGATCTAATATATGAACTCCAAGAAAGATCTGATGAAAAAGAAACACCAAAAAGTTTTGGGGCTGACTTCTCAAGAGCAGAATCATCCACACAAATGAAATGGAAAAGGAACACACCTAAGACAAAAGTCTTAAGAGGTTGACATTAATAGACAACATGAAGCGCTATCGGTCATATATGTCTACATCAATGATACGCTTTGCTTGGTACTCTTCAATTATGGCTGCTTTTCTACTATAGTGAGGGTGATACTTTGTCACACTTGCATGAAAAGAAATATCGAAGTATCCATCAAATAATGGATTTTGACTAATTGAGGCAGAATGTACTATATAACAAGTAGAATGGAAATGGAAGCACCATAAAAAAGCAGAAAGTGGACCTTAAAGCATGAAATTTCATATATTTTCATAAATATATGTGAATAATCATTATCTGATGGTCTAAAAAAACAAACAAACAAAAAAGACACCTACCATGGACTTTTTATTATACGGTGAAAGATTTTTCTAAATTCTTTAAGAAGAGAAAAGAGTTGGGTTTATTCTAGTGTTGGGATGATTAATCAGAATCGGAAAAATCAAGAGATTCGGGGATATCGGAATCGGAAAAATTGATGGCTATTTTCCAATGCCAAAACGATTCTTTTAATTGTCTTTTATTTGAATTTGTTAAAACCGAAATCTTTCATTGCTGGTAATAATGATAAAATAATAAATATTTATTGATTTTAAATTACCAGTAAAGCTAAAATCAATAGATCACTCTCCAGAAGTGTATTTTGACGTTTAGGAAAATATCTGCATATTTAACATGTGTTTTTACGAAAATCGGGGGAAATAACAATCTTATAGTCAAATAATTAGAGATTTATAAAGAATCAGAATCGGTAATTGTATCAGAATCGGGAATTTAGCACGGAATCGATAACTGTATTGGAATCGGAAAAAATATTGGAATCGTCCCATCACTAATTTATTCTTGACAGCCTTGTGACTCTCCCTTCCGTTATTTTGTCCTTTGGTCCTCACATCCCATGAGCGATTTTTCTGACAAAGGGATAAAAATTGCTGTTTTCTGGGTAGAAATCTATCCATTTAACACTCATCATTGTCTATTTTTTTGTAAACATTGAAATAATAATATTAATTCTTACTTTTTTTAGCTCTTTGCATCAAGTGGCTTCATGCCTTATTTGAAGCGATTTCCATAAAAAAAAAAAAAATTCAACCACTGTTCGTACCCGGAAGTATCAATTCAGTGATTTTGTTTTAATCTAAATAAAAAAACAGTATTTAGCACTTCTGTTTACATTAATAAAATTGTGAAAATAAAACGAAACACATTTGATGGAGGCTCTATGAATTTTTAAAACCTCATCAGAATATTATCAGTTAAACGCCCAGTTTTAGATTTGAAACGTATATTTTGTTTATTACTTTTTAGCAAGTTGTGAATTTTGCATGAAAATGTTGGTTTTGATAAAATTTTTATTTTACAATTTTTAGTGAGTGGGCATCATACAAGTCTGACAAGCATTATGTTATGTCGGTTGGTTGGTTACTTGGTTGTTTTTGGTTTACGACATATCAACCATGTTTAGGCTATTTAATGCCAAATCCAGTAATTTTGGGAAAAAAAAAGTTATGTTCCAAGTTCTTGGTATTTTCAAATATTTATTCATGGTATTTGATTTAATTGTTTTGTAGAAAGAAATTGTTTTTGTTTTTGACTTTGCAGAACATGAGTTTTGTAACAAAAGAATAAAAACAATAACATCAATGTGTGGTACATTTTTAGATCAGGAAGCCAGTATCTTCAGACAGCCTGATCTGAGAGTATCAAATACCCTAACAGGGATTACCATTCATAGTCATGGGATCAATGGTAACAAGGAGGTAACTTCACATTTTTCACATCCCTTAAATAGGGCCTTGTCATTGGATGTATTTTAAGATTATACCCAAAACCACACCCATCGGGAACCCAGGTTATGAATCGTCTATTGACAAAATCACTTGAACGTTAATGTAAATGCTAATTTATTAAAAAATATATTAAAAAGAGAATAAAAAATATCAGAGGGATGAGGTACGTGCGTATGTGCATGCAAGAGCCAAAAACGGATAGATCGGTGAATGGATAGCTACATTGTACTCGTTTGTATTTGGGGTCGTATCTTGGACACGTATTCTCTGCTTAAAGTGCTGCCAGGAAAAAGACAGATCTCTCTGTTTGGAAATCACATAGTTTCATCAAAGTCCATTCTGGGGGTCACCTCTGACGCTTAGATGTCACTTAAACTTTTTCCATTCGAATAAAGGCTTTCTTTATGTAACAGTTGAGCTTCTTTTTTTTTTCTTTTACATGGGGGTCACCACTTATCAAGGCCCGAAAGCGACTCAGGGATAAGGGTTATTGTGTGTACAGTAATCAATGAGATAATATTGTAGTAATCATTAGTATTGGGGGTTTTGATAGAGTGTCTTACTTAAGGGGGCGGTTTGTCAGGAGTTTGTTTATGTTGGACTTGAAGACGTCCAAGTTGTAGTCAGGTGAGAAACAGGAAAGCGGCATAGAGTTCTACTGGCGTGCAGTTCTAAGAAAGAAGCTTTGCTCATGGAATCTACATTTGGATTTAGGCACAGATAAAGAATGGGGAAAATTATTGACAGTAGTTTCAGCCAGATGGGTGTTTCTCGTGAAAGATTGGTGAGGGGGGGAGACGAGGGATTGGAGCTCAGACGAACACCTGCCATGGAAATAACGATAAAACAAAGACAGGCTCGCAACATCTCTTCTGTGGGAGAGAGGTTGCAGGGAAAAGAAAAGAGTATCCCCCACTAAACCACAAAGTCTATTTTGTACTCTGTCGAGGAAGGATAGGCTGTTTTTAGCAGCTCCTGCCCAGATGTGGCAGCAGTACTCCATCCTTGGACGTACTTGGCTTTTATACAGATAGAGAATTGCATCAGTAGTGAGATATCTTCTGGAGCAGTAGAAGGCTCCCACCATTTTCCCAGCGTCCCTGGCAACAGATTTGATGTACGTGTTCCATTTCAGATCAGGAGTAAAAGTCAAACCCAGAAGCTTGTCAAAACATGGAGCCTCCCCAAGACGAGAGCCATCCATTTCAATTGATGCCAGATGGGGATCAGAGCATTGATGATGCAAAGATGGAAGCTTGGTTTTGGATGCATTAAAAGTGACCAGCCACCTCTTCCCCCATTGTACCACACGCTCAAGATCAGAGGAGAGAGAATTAGAGAGAACTTTGTCATTTATGGCCTTTGATGTGTTGCCATAGATGGTCGTGTCATCAGCATAGATGTCAACGAATGAATGTGTTTTGGGAGATCATTGATGTAGATAAGGAAGAGAGTTGGGCCCAGGATGAATCCCTGGGGGACTCCAGCATTAATACTATAAGGCTCTGATTTCTGCCCATCAACCATTACTCTTATGAACCTATCAGAGAGAAATGATTTAATGATTGAGAAAACATTTCCAGTAATACCATAGCTGGAAATCTTGTGAAGTAGGCCCTTATACTATACTATATTGCCCTTGAAAGGAAACCTTTGTCAAGAGATTCACTAATCCTATGTGATATAACCGTTAGCACATCTGCTGTGAATCTTGCAGAGCGGAAACCATATTGCATGTCACTAAGAAGGTTGTTTCTGTTGAGGTGGTTGACTACTTTATTTAAGATGGATTCCAACAACTTACTCATGACACACAGGAAATTTATTGGTTTGTACTGAGAAGATGACTTTTCACCTGAATTCTTAAATACAAGGAATACTGATGAGGTTTTCCAGGGTGTTGGAAAGCACTTCTCCTTAAGGCAACGCTTAAACAGTTTTGTAAGTATGGAGGCAAGTACTGGTTGGAGCTTTTTCAGCACTATAACTGGAATGCCGTCAGGGCCAGTTGCTTTACTGGAATCAAGGTTCTTGATTAGCTTGGCGACCTCATGCACAGATATTTGTATGTTGCATAGCATGTTCTGTGTTATAGGAGGAAATACAGGGAGTTGATGGTCATTTTCACATAGGGTAGAATTAGCTGCAAAGGTCTTGGCAAATAGTCTGCCCTTGTCTGATGCTGACGAGATGACCTCAGGTCCATTGGTGATGGTTGGGATAGAACGCACGCTTCTATTCAAGATCCTGTTTGCTATTTGCTAGAACTGGTTGGAACCAAGCTGCTGCTCAGCTACTTTGGATTTAACAGACTGAGCATATAGCTCTCTTGCATGTTTTATTACTCTTTTACAGTGGTTGCTGGCAGTCCTGAAAGCAGCTTTAGTCTCAGTACATCTATTACGTTGGTAGCTATGGAAAAAGTGATTTCTGTGCGCGATGGCAGCAGCACATTCAGGGGAGAACCATGGCTAGCTGTTAGGTTTTTGTTGGAATTTTTTTGATGGTATGAATCGGTCTATGCCTACAATTAACCATTCGGTTAGGTCTGATACTATAGAGGACACATCCTTTTTAAACATGGAATGCAGTGGTAGGTCAGATATGAATGTACGGAAGCTATCCCAGTCAGCCATAGAGTATCGATATACAGTACGGTGGAGAGGTACGTCTGAAGACTTATTACTTAGACAAACTCACTTTTCAATGTAAATTAAATCGCAAAAAATAAAAGAGAAAATATTAAATATTTTAACTAATGTGCTAGTCATCTAATAAATAAATTAAATCCAATCTCTGTATTGTAACAATAGCTTTCTTTCTATAAAATCAACATTTGATTCTAGTGTGTTAATTATTTTTATGAATCAGGAAACATGTTAAGAAGAATTTAAAAGGTAATTTGATTTAATTTCTTCTGAAAAATATTTTGTCCTGGTAGGATATTATTTTCAAATAGCCACCATTTAAAAAAAAAGAAGTTTATATTACCCTATACAGAGTTACTTCCCTTTAATTGGAATAAAAAAAATAATACTTTTGATAAAAAAAAACAACAACTGACATAGGTTAAAAAAAGGCAAAACAAAACTAACTGCATATATATGCACTATGATGCAACACCGGAAAGGCATAGCTAGTGTCTCTTTATTTAAATTTAAGTATGTACATACGTTTATATATTTATATGCATAGGATTTACTCCTAAATTAATTAACCGATCATTATAAATTTTGTAACAGAGCTGTTCAAGGTAAGGATGGGTAATATAGTTAAATGTAGTTTTATGAAAAGGGGAAGAATACTGGGTGGAAACCTTATATGGAAATTTAGATACTTCCGAGTTTTGTGAAATTTTAACAAGAGCTATTGAATATCAGTTAATTAATATTTCCAAAATTTCAGTTTCTTTAAAGGATTTTATGGCCCCTAATATGGGAAAGACCACAGAAATTCAAATATTTCAGATTTTCATTTTGCATTAAATTTGATCCATAGTCATTAGATACGAATTAAGATTCCTTGATTATAAATTTTTAAGAACCTTAACCTTAAGCCTTAAATTTATGACACTTCTTAGAATCAAAATCATGTAATGAATTTTGATCAAAATTCGAATAAGGATTCTGGACATACAGTTTAACAGCATTATATCTTGATTTTAATCTTCATAATGGAATATAAAAATGGCGTAAAATTCTTACATTCAGGTAATTCATTTTTCCTCAGATAGATATTTTTATAGTCTCTTTTTTGTCATTAACAACGGTTTTGAAAGATTGGCCAACGACAGGTTTGTTTATTGTCTGGAAAGTCTGAGCCTCTTTAGTGATATTCAGTATGACTTTCATGATTTTCGTTCAACAGTAGATCTTTTAACTTTTATAACTGAGCGAATCTGTTGACTTTTAAATACCGTAAACTGGGGTGACACTGGCCACCCTGAGTGACTTTGATCCTTTAAAATAAATATAAATTAAAATAATAATGAGTAAGTAATATATGATCTCTGAATTTTACATATAATTTCCAGGTCCTATACGATTTCATAATTTTACAGACGTGTAGTGGCGCAGCAGCAAATGTTTGCTGCAGAGTTATTTACACATTTATTTATTTTTTATTTTAATGGCTCAAAGTTAGCCCGGGTCGTCAGAGTCACCCCATCTTGCGCTAATCCAGGAGAGAGTAGGACTACTGTGCTTAGCATTTCGAAGGCGTTCGTGTGGCATTTTAGTTTTCTCCGTAAGTTTCAGAGTTATGGTATTGGTGGTAAGGTTCTTAAAATTATTAGGTCTTTCTGTCTGATCAAAGCTTACCAGTAACTTTAGATGATGCCTCTTCATTCTCTTTCCTATCAATGTCGGTATTCCACAGTACTCTATTCTAGCTCAACACTGTATCTTTTCTGTGTAAACTATCTCCCAGAGAATATTACTCAGAAAATTTGCATCTATGCTAATGATGCCACTCTCTATTCTGATGTTGTGTCTCGTCCATCTTTCTCAGATCAGTTGAAACTAACCTAGAAATTGATCTGTGTTCAGTTTGGAATTGAGCTACGAAATGGCTTGTTCCATTTAATCGTGTTAAGACTCAACTCATGTCTTTCAATTATAGATAGGTATATCCCTTTTTTTTCCTGAGATTCTCATGAATGGCTCCAAAAATTTTGGTCTGATTTTCTCTTGAAATCTTTCTTGGAGTTCACATCTTAGCTCGATTATCTCTTTCTGCTTGTTGTAATGTTGATTCTCTCTATCGCTCTAAACACTTTCTCACGGGGAGGCTAGCCCTATCTCTATAAATCTATTATCAGACCATCTATGGAGTATTGCTGTCATATTTACATTGGTGAATTTCTGCCCCATCTGAGAGTACTTGACAAAATGCAGAAACATATGTGCAATTTAATTGTCCCTCTCTCTCACAGACGTGGTATTGCTAGTCTCAGTCTTTTTTATAAATATTACTATGGCATATGTTTTTTCAAAATTATCTTAACTATTTCCTGGTTCCTTTGTTCCAGCTGTTCTAGTGGTCTCCATTAATTCGTTGTAAAGCTTCCTATCCCAGTAACTTCTTTCCAAGAACTGCAAGCTTGTGGAATTCTGTTTCCACTGACCGTTTTCGTTCTAACTATTGACTTTGTCTTTTCAAGATTAAGGTCAATAGGCATATCCTGCCTTTGCGATAATTAATCTTTCATTCTTGTTAGCTCCTTACATCAAGTGACTTCATGCTTTGTCTGGATCGATTTCTAAAATACAAGTGTAATTTGATGCAATTTTGTCTCTTTTTACTTTTGTCAACTTTTTCATTGATTATTTTTTTTCTAAACACACGCACATATAATATACATTATATATACTAGCAAGACGCCCGGCATTGCCCCGTCGTAAAATACGCATAAATATGATATTTTGATTAATGCAGATTTAGTATATTATTGCTGTTGTGATGGTGTTGCTCGTCAGATGCAATATAGCATTTTATTATCACAACTGAACGTGTCTAAAAAAGTGTTCAAAAGCTACATAAGATAGTGGCTATTAGGCTAGAAGTATTGAATTTGTTTGTGGCATGTGTTGTTGCAAACCTACAATACTTTGGTCCAGAGGGGGATTTCTGAAGTCATATATATATTTTTACTTTAATAATTAAATACCTACAGACACTAGTGTTTCATCCTTTCAGGAATCTTCAGTGCAGGGTGTCACGATTAATACCAGTCGACAGATTCAAACTCGGCAACACGAGCCATCTCTGGCTCGATTAGCAAAGATCGTATCAATTCGGCTACCATTAACCGCGTGAAATAACGTTGAATTTAAACATTTTAAATGTTCTTTACGTCAGTCAGTGATCTAATCGTTATACGATGGTCTATGCATAAGAGCTAAATTGACCGACTTTAATTCAACTGAAAGTGCTCGACGATAAGAAACGAGTTTCTTAAAGGGGCTGTCATAATTCTGTTTTTACTATAATAATTAAATTATATATTATACATATATATATACATATATATATACATATATATATATATACACATATATATATATATATATACACATATATATATACACATATATATATATATATATATATATATATATATATATATATAATGAATGAATGACACATGTCTATATTCCAAAGTTCATGATGTTGACCATCGTACAATTTTTAATCAATCATTTAATTATTATATCAATCAGTGAATCTATTTTGCCCTTAACTCATCAGGAGAAATTGTTGATATTTCTTCTGATGAGTTAAAGGTAAAATAGATTTTGTGTTACGAAACAAATACTGTCAAGAATTGTAAATGTCAACTGAATTAAAGGAATAAATTGTAAGATGGTCAACATCATGAACTTTGGAATATATGCATTTGTCATTCATTCATTATATTGCTCTAATTACATTGAGCTTCTTAAAAAAAGAATTAATATACATTATAAGGAAATAAAGTATATTTCCACAGAAATATATATATATATATATATATATATATATATATATATATATATATATATATATATATATATAGCTTCTTTTTTATCCTAAACGTTATCAGATTTTGTTTTTGGTGTATTTGTTAAAAGTTGTTCTTTACACTCATTAACGTATGAGTAAAAGAGGGGGAGAAAGAAGCCAATACTTTGTTTTGTCAAATAAGTGCTAAAATAAATAAATATACAGAAGATAAAAAAAATTGCTCCTATAATTTTATTTATTTTGTCAAATATGTGTATTTTAAGAGAAATGGGAGTATAAAACGTAAATGTGGTAGGAGACGAAAATATATATATATATATATATATATATGAGAGAGAGAGAGAGAGAGAGAGAGAAATAAAGAAGAACAAACCGTATTATGTGTTCATCTACGTTTCGTCTTTATTTCGAGAAACAAAAAACACCAGTACAAAATATTGGAAAATGTTTCACGTGCAAAGTGTGACGCTATTCTATTTCAGAAAAACGGAAAAAGACGTTCGAAATTCAAAAAGGAGGGGGGAGGGGGATTGCGCTGTTAAAGAGAGGGAAATCTTAGTGACGTCATATATACGTTAATGTAATTTTAAAAGATATGAACGCAGTTAATATTCTTACTGGAAAGAAAATATATCTGTTGAAATTCAAATATAGGTTTGTAGCAGGAATGAAATGAGTGTTTTTTTGTTAATGATTGAGATCATATGTATTAATTATTACAGGGGGTGTTTGAATAGTGTGAGAAAGTTAACCCGGGTCTACAGTTAAATTATGTTCTTTTAATAAAAGTTTACTTATTAATGGCGCTATGTTATAGAAACCTGCACGTTGTTTAATTGTGATTGGATTTGCGATAAGCGCAGATTCAAGAAGTCTCCAGCGCGGTTTATTTGAAATAAATTTAACTACTTTAGCTTGTTTAAAGTCAAAGGTGTGGTTATGTTGTAATGAATGAGAGAATAATGCGCTTATAGAATTGCTGTTTTTTTTTATCTCTTATGTTCACTAAGTCTTTTTTCTAATTTACGCTGGAGTTCACCAACGTATTTATGATGGCAATTTTGGCAAGGAATAGTGTATATACCTCCATTGGAAACTGGTTTGTTTTGGAGATGTTTCGTAGTTTTTAATATTTGTTTTATGGTTAGTGATGTGGTTTGTACGATAGGAATTTCTAGTTTGTTAAGTGTGTTACAGATTATTGTATTATACACACACCAATAATACAATTTGAGGGTATCAAAACCAAAGCAAAATATGATGAAAGTAAAAATAAAATAGATAAACCCCATAATTTATTATACGATAGCTGTTCACACTGAAACACTTATCACAATATTCTGTGGATCTATATTAAAAAACCTTGTTAAACTTTGTGACATATTTCCATTCTATGGAGGTCAGATGCGAACAAACACCCTATAATTTTATTATACCATATTTCTTCAAACTGAAACATAATTATCAAAGTATACTTACGCAGATAGATATGAAAAGTTTGTGCCTATTTCCATTCTATGGGGGTCAGGCGCGAACGCAGACGCCACAATTTTATTATACCATCCCTATTTAAGTTAAAACATACTTATCAAAGTATTATTATGTACATCTATATCAAAAACACTTGTAAAAGTTTTTTTTTTTTTTAATTTTTAAATTTTTTATTTCCATACTTTCTGGACCAGGTGCGAACGCAGACTCCTCAATTTTAATGAACCACCGTTCTGCCAGATCAAACATACCCATTCCTGTGTCTCGATACATTTTCTATCATTATATGCAATCAGTTTTTTAAAATAGTCAACCATATAGGAGCCTATTCGTTACCAGACACAAACACAGACATTCAGCTTATATATATATATATATATATATATATATATATATATATATATATATATATATATATATACAGTAGGGTTTTTGGTGCCCTGGCATTGATAATAAACACCTATTTTTTCTATTTAAAAATTATTAAAACAACCTTTTTGAATATACTCAGTCATGGATATTCAAGTGACTACGAAAACTTGGTAGGAGACGAAAATGTCCATGTTCAAAGTTTTATCCAGAGAGATAGAGAGTGATGGAGCAAGAGATTGGAAAAATTGATTTCGCCCGAATCGTCTTTTTCATTTGTTTTCACAAAATCAAAGAAAAAAATACCACGAATTTTTTTAAAAAATATTTTATTTCACATTAAACAAACAAACAAACAAACTAATTTGAGTCTCTTTGATCAGATAGTAACGCATGTGATACATTAACGTTTTTCTTTCTTTCTTTTTCTTTAGGTGTAGGATCTTTATGAGCACAATTTGATTTTTCCAATTAAATCCTTTATAGTTTGCACAGGCGTTACGATAAATAAATAAATAAATATCCCACCCTCAAAACAAAATTTTCTTTTGCTCTTATAATGCGTGTGTAAAAAAAATGAACGTTTTCAATTTGGTGTAGAATTACAAATGAAGTATTGAACTTTTTATTTATTTATTTTTTGACATGAAAGTAAAATGATTCCCGACCGCTAGTGTGTGTGTGCATATATATATATATGTGTGTGTGTGTGTGTCAATGAGTGTATATATATATATAATATATATATTTATGTGTGTGTAGATTTATGTATATATATATATATATATATATATATATATATATATATATATATATAAATGTGTGTATATATACGTGTGTATGTTTGTATATATATATACATGTATGTGTGTATATATATGTGTGTGTGTATAAATATGTGTATATATATATGTATATATGTGTGTATGTATGTGTGTGTGTATATATATATATATATATATATATATATATATATATATATATATATATATATATATATATATATATACACACACAGTTGGCATTGATAATAAACACCTATTTTTTCTTTTTAAAAATTATTAGACCAACCATTTTTAATATACTCAGTCATGGGTATTCGAGTGACTACATGAAGTTACCCTAATTTGCATATTCCTTCGAAAAACGAGCGTTAATTACTTATTCTTTTTTATGGTTTCTTATTAGATGATTAGTTTAATTGCATTATTATGCTGACTTCTCTTTATGCATAGTTTCTATATTCTGCATAATTCCGTAAAATTTAAAACGAAAGTGTTTTAGTACACGAAAATATATGACCTTATCAGTGTCTGTGCGAAAAGACTCTACCAAACTCCTTTCTGCATATTTGGTCTACAAAGTTTAATTTGATATACTGGGTATTTGAATCTGTATTAATATTATTATCCTCCTCATATTTCATTATTATTATTGCGATTATCATGATTATTATTTTTATTACCACTGATAACAATATTATTATAATGAGCATGACCCATTAACCGGCATTTCCCAGTTGATGCAGACCCCCCCTAAAAATAGAACAGCTTATGGAATAGACACTCCCAACCTCCGCATGTTTAGAACTACTTTTGGAATAGACACCCCCACCCTTGCCATGTTAAGAACGGCTTTCGGAATAGACAACCCCCCTCTTGTTAAAACCTGCCTTTGGAATAGACACCACCAACCATCGAAAAGTACTTGTCAGCCAAATTTAAATGATATTGTCGTAGTCAGCATAGTCGAAGATCTGTAAAAGTCGTCATTTTAAAGAAAATTGTGGAGGTGGAAAAAAATTTACCTTCCCACAAAAAACAAAAAAAAGCAGTTATTTCTTGTGTATAGAGCGACGCTAATCGGTTAATATGTTTAATTTTTTCCAGCACGATTGTAATATGTAGAGAGAGACGACAATCGCTTAATATGTTTAATTTAGTTTATTTTTTAGCATGATTTTCTTCTGTAGAGAGCGACGCCATATTTTATAATTTCTGGAGAGTTCGTTTATTTATTATAGAAGTGGATTGCAGACTATTCGAATAGCCAATCAAACGGGGCAGAATTTGAGAAGGGAGAATTTATCATTTTTGAACCGGGAAATGGAAAGATTAAGTTATGTGTATGTATGCAATAACCAGTTAATGGCAGTGCAAGCACAAACTTGTAGGAAAATATAGAATTTGACCCGGTCTCAACTGGTAGTGGTGGGAGCACTAAATAATGAAAGCGAAAAATAGGAACCTCCTCTTCTGTAAATGTGGCCATTGTGATGGTGTTGCTCATCGGATGTAATGTAGCATTTTATTATCACGAGTGAATGTGGCATCTGAAGATGCCATACTGCCCATAGAGTTGAAATAAATTTAATAATGGGATATGGCTAATTCGTCTTGTGATTGTTTTTTTTTCTTTCTTTCTTTTAACTTAATTTTTGCTCTGCTACGCATTGGGCTCTCTTACTTCAGCTTTCCTAGAGACTCAACGAATGCGTACCAATGTTTCAACTTATTCGTTTCTTCAGA
Organism: Euprymna scolopes; assembly: GCF_053919585.1. Lineage (NCBI taxonomy): Eukaryota > Metazoa > Mollusca > Cephalopoda > Sepiida > Sepiolidae > Euprymna > Euprymna scolopes. Next base: position 93,483,337 of record NC_136494.1, read on the forward strand.
GGGCAATACTCTAGCTAAGTGTAAAGAATGAACAGGATATTTACATGCCTAGATATGTTATGCAAATTAAGGATAAAGCTCACAAACTAGAAAAGAGAAAATCACGACAGTTTGAAACTTTAAAAATTAAATGTTTGACTTATAAAAGCTTATAGATCCTCTCTCAAATGTTAGCAGGAGTTAGATTTTTTGTACTTGAAAGAAAAATCAATATTTATAGATTTATCAAAGCTTATCGCGTGACAAATAATCAGAATACATATAAACAAATATGTAATAATTTCGGTAGATATAAAACGTTCTTTTTGTTGTAATAGAGAAAGTGTTATCACTTGAACCATTTTCATTTACTTGGGCGAGTCATTGAAGTTATTTGAGTGCTAGACATCTCCCAGTTATTACAGAGTTCCCTCCCCATTCCCTAAAAGATGCTTCAGTCAGAGTTGCGACCTCGGGGATTTTGGAACGAGTTGGGGTCGTAAAAAATGCTAGGAATCGAAATTTTTTATGGTAAAAAAATCAACAGAGAGCCTGAATATTGGAAGACTTTAAATAAAGAATCAAAGTCGGATATTTTGCAATCCTAGGAGGCGGAGTAGGATCTTATAACTTCACAATCTGCACTCTCGGTCTCAATATTATGAGCCTCTTTCTGGGGAAAAAGTATTCCAGCTAATATAGACATATAATAAAAATTAAGGAGAATAGAAAGTTGACCTTGGTTTTACTTTCGGTGGTCTCGTAGCTTACGCTTTTCTTATTATGTTCAATGAGCCATGTTTCTGACAAAACAGAAAGAAATACTGATTTCTAGGATGGAACCTATCTGTATAACATTTATTAGTTAGTTTTTTACCTTAAAGTGGTAATTTCTTAGCTCCATACATCAAGTGGCGTCATACCTTGTCTGGATCGATTTCCATATAAAAAAATTAATATGGAGATTTATTGGAGAACAAAAACTAAAAAAAAAAGTGTAACCGACCGACTTAGTCTCAGTGACTGACAAACAAAAACTATATCCTCTGATATAAGATGTAAAGATGCGTCGAAAGAAGAGCTTCATGCCTTGTCTGGAGCGATTTCGATTAAAAATGTAATTTTTACAAATTGTAAAGCTATAATTTTAAAACTGGTATCGATAAGTACTTCCACTCGTATGACAATATCAGAGAAATTAAAAACTTTCTCTGATCAAATAAAAACTTTCAAAGGTTTCTAACCAAACTTGAGCACACCTAATTGCGATATTTTAATTTGCTGATTTGTCTTGTCCGTGGAAGGTGCATGATGTGGGGGCAGCAGTTTCTCTCGTTTTGTTTTGAAAGTCTTTGTCTGTGATCATTGACAGCAAGTCATTGAAGATTCATAGCAGTTATCTTGTTGGCATTCCAATCACATTCCTTAATTAAAAAAAAAAACACACACACACACACATACACACGTACACACAAGACAAAAACAGATTGGCGGTGCTTTCGATCTTAATTACCGTGTCACACAGATCTGTCGAAGTCAAGACCTGAATTACCAGAACTATGAGAACGAAAAAGAAGAAGAAATAACGACAAAATAAAATACCCAAATTATGGACATACACATTTGAAGAAAGGCTGGGAGAGTGTTCTAAGAATGAACATTAGAAATATATTGAAATGTGTGTGTGTGTGTGTGTGTGTGTGTGTGTGTGTGTGTGTGTGTGTGTGTGTGTGTGAGTGAGAAACAAAAGCAAACGAAGACAAAACAGTGATAATAGAAAATTATAAAACCAAAAGGTGTAGGGAAAAAATCATTGCCTAGTTATATACCTATGTATGTCATGATGTGAACTAGTACATTGTTTCTGAATTTTTGAGATGAGGATTGACAATTTGGATTATTCGGACAACTGTTCTCATCTTGAGATTATTCTCAACGTTTGTCCGCAAGGACTTGTTGGTTTAACGATAAAGTACTACGTAACATTCAGTGCAAAGTGCCACTCCTCTGGAGATTCGATCCACAGCGCAAGCGATACTTAGATTACAATAGCGAATTACTTAGGATATCTGCCTGGTTATGGCTCACAGAACGAGAACATGCTACCCGTGTGGATTAAATAAAAGGTTCCGTTTAAAAGTGCGTGCAGATTCCGGAGTTTGACAAAAAAAATCCTGAGTTTGACAAGATACACCTGAAGAAGATCGGAAGGGTTAAATTGCTCTAAACATTGTGAAAATAATACTAGCGATAAGAACAATGAATAATCCCAATATATCAGTACTAACTTATCTATATAATACTTGTACTTATCCCTGTCGGGAGATGACAGTGGTCTAGTGGTTAATGACACAAACTAACGACCTGGGTGTTCCAAGTTCGAATCCAGTTCATTCTGCAAAAATTACTTTCATGTAGGATGTTGGCAATCTTGTTATCGTCTCTCCCATAAGTACCCGATGTCTTTCTAGAAAGAATTCTGACAAGAAAATTTTTGGGGAAACATATGCCAACAATAGAATCTTCATGAATTGTCCTGCCTCAGCATGAGCATAATACTACCGTAAGATGGGGTGACTCTGACCCCCCGGGGTGACTTTGAGCCATTAAAATAAAAAATAAATAAATGTGTAAATAACTCTGCAGCAAATATTTGCTGCGGCGCCACTACGCGTTTGGAAAATTATGAAATCGTACAGGGCCTGAAAATTATATTTAAAATTCAGAGATCATATATTACTTACCCATTATTATTTTAATTTATATTTATTTTAAAGGATCAAAGTCACCCAGGGTGGCCAGTGTCATCCCAATTTACGGTACTAATGCAAATGCACTAAATCACCGTATATTCCATTATTAGTTCTGAGTGGATGTAGAAGTGGTGCATTTAGTATGATAGTTTATCGTTAACCTTGTGTTGCGTTCGAATCCTGTTGAGCTGTGTTCGAGTTCAGTTGGGGGTTAATGCGTCACTTTCATGCGTGTGATTCCTCATCCCCTGTGTTTTCCGTAAGAGAATTGAAAACGTTTTGTTTTTTTTTTAATTTTGTTCACCACAAACAAGGTATTTTGCTACTGAGACATAAAGGTTACTGCGAATTATTTACCATATTTTTATGAAGAGGAGGAGGCATTCTAAGTGAGGGATTGTGCAGTGAGATTTTTTTTTTTTTTCACGAAAATTACTCCAGACAAGGCATGACGTCACTTGATGAAAGGAGCTAAAATAACTTTTTAAATACTTCAAGTTAAAAAACTAGCCAAAGAAAGTTACAAAACTGCCGAAAATAAACCCAAGATTCACTCTTTTGATGTTCGTTTGTTTGTTCACATTTTATTTGCTTTTCTGCATATTGGTACATTCTGGGGAAACAGGGAGCAGTGAGGAAATTTCACAAACTATCAGTTCGAGAAAAGAAAAGTCCAACGGCATTTAAGGACCTTTACAGTGAAGTGATTTAGCTGTCGGATGTATTTACATCGAGAGGGCACCAGAGCAAGAATTTCATTCATTCCAGTGAAGTACTTTAAAGATGCATCAAGGAACCGAATCTAAAGAAAGCGTTCGCCTTGTCACTGCGTTCTTTTGTCTCTAGCAACCGACCCCTTTAATTAAAATAAGTAAATAATTTAAAAATTGTTTACGATGTATGTACCCATTACAAAAAAGAAAATATTGTAGACCAGAAAAAAAAACGTAAATATATTAGGTAGCTTTATTTAAAAAAACAAAGAAAGAAAGAAAGAAAGAAAGAAAGAAAATCAAGTGTTATTGTTAAACAACGGTCGACGATTTCTCGACGCCAGTTTGCAAATATGATTAAAAAAATTAAAACTTTAGCAAGATTTTAAAAGGCCATTCTTATGGGGAAGAAGGGATTAAAAAAAACTAACATTCATCACTGGTTAACTTCTTTCCAAAATATCCCTTCAGAAATAGAGTTTAAAATCAGATCTGTACGCCATCGTAATACCTACAAATTTCCAATAATCGCTTAAATAATGATTTTCTGAGAAAAACATAAAACTACTTGACCAATTTATGTGGTTTTTTGGTGTACGGTCTTTTCTTTCCGTCATCATAAACAATTTTCGGTTAAATTTACGTTCCGCACCCCCGTGTTTACAAAGCCATTTGGTGGAAGTATTTTTAGCTACAGATGATCAAAACTGTATAGAATGCACTTTTTTTTAAATGCAAATATAAAAAATAGTTTTATTCAAACAGTCTTTATTTGAACTTTTATAAGAAAATGATAACCTTTATAATAATAATAATAATAATAATATATTATGAATTGTTTTTATTTTTTACTTTTTTTATTCATGTACTGTTTTTTTTTCTTTTTTACTTTTATAATAAAAATATATTATGGGCTGTTTTTTTTTATATTTTATAAACTGTTTTCCTCCAGTAATATGTTTATGAACTGTTTTTTTTGTTTTTTTTATCAAACAAAAATGGAACTTTTATAATAAAATACATATTATGAACTGTTTTACAAACATCAGGTGTTGGTAATTTTCATAAATAATAAAGTATAAAAATACCACTTTTATAACAAAAGTTAGGTAAATGTCGATATCGGAATACCCTAGCTAAATCACAGCTAAAAAAAATCGTCCTGTCTATCAAACTTCAAAATCGAATTGGAAACTTGAAAACAAAATGAAACTAATTTTATTTTATCATTACCAGAAAAGGTGTATTTTCCCTGTTATTATTTTAGTAATAACAAATTACTATTTCGTTATCTTTCTTACTAAAATATTTTGTTACCCTTCTTACTAAAATAAAATTGTTAATTCTTCAATTTGAATAAAATTCACTGAAAATGAAATGAGTAAGGAAATTTTTAAAAAAAGCAAAAGTCTAAAATTTCTTCTTGGTCAAATAATACGACAAATAAGTAATAAACAAGATGTTTTCCGAACACAAAATATTTGAAAAAAACATTTAGGGTAAATATCGGTAGAGAAATTCTGGCAGATGACTATTAAAAATTTCATTTAATTTGACTATTGGAAAAAACAGTTCATAAATATTTTTAAACAAACTCTTAAAAAAAAATAATTTAAAAAAAAACAGTTCATAAACATTTTTATTAGAAAGCTTATAATTTTGTTACAAAAGTTTAAATAAAGACTGTTTGAATAAAACTTCTATTTTTATTTAAAAAAAAAAAAAAGAAAGTACATTCTATACAGTTTTGGTCATCCGTAGCTAAAAATGTGTTTGACATCACTTTCACGAAATGGCTTTGTAAATATGGGGATGCGGAAGGTAAATTTAACCCAATTTTCATTTTTATTTTTTCTTGTGTGTGGGGGTGTGGACTAACATCATTGTTTCTATTCTAAATAAGCCTAGCGAAGTACCAAGCTTTAACTCCTTATTTAGAAATTTAATCGGATTTTAAAAGAAAGAAAATTAGAAAAAGAGAAACCAAAGAGTAATTCTGTTGAAAAACTAAAAAACAAATTTTTAAATTAAATAAATAATTACATTATCTATATAAATAAAATAGTAGATGTATGTATGTGCGCGTACCTGTGCGTAAATATTTAACCGATAAACTCAAACTAGTGGTTATATAACACTGAAATTAACAGGAAATTGTAATCATACGCCAAAGATAGTTTATAACGATTAAAATCTTTGTTTGGATGAATGAATAATTCCAACGGAAATATGTTGGCAAATTGAAACATTTCGAGCAGTAGAAGCACTAAGCAGTAAATCAATCTGCCCATCAGGGCAGCTCAAAAACTATCAAAATGGGATTTCTCTCCCAGACGTCGCTGTCAGTTTCGTCTATCTGACCCCAGCTCTTCAATCCGGCTCCTACACTGACTTCTGCACTATCAACTTCGCCCCCAGTTCACTCTTCTTCCAGCTTTGGCTCACTCCTGCATTTCTATCTGATTCCTGCAGCTTCTAGCTCTCCTGCTGCTCCGACTAAAGCGTCTCATGCACCAGCAATCTGCCTCAACTCTTTCCAGCAACATCTGCTCCAACTCCATATTGCACTAGCCGTTCCTGATCTAGCTCCTTTCAGCACTTCCTGCCCACAATCTACTTGTTCCAGTGTACGTTAAGGTTCAGCTACCTGTGTAATGTTATGACCCTTTAGGCTGTGATCATAGCGTAGTATCTGTTTACTGTGGCAAGCGGGAGCAATGGTCAACACATTATTATTATTGTTATTGTATTCTTATTATTTGATTTGAGCGACGGATGCTCGCTGGATCAGTTATTATGATTAGAAGAATAAACAATTAAATTGAGGAAGAAATGATTGACGTGTAAATCGCAAAAAGAATGCGAAAATAGAAAATAGATGTAAACATTCTTTTGGATTTGGATAAACAAATAACTAGATGGAAACATTAGGTTGGTCTGAGACACGTAATTAGGTGATGTGGGAGAACACGTGATGTAGTTAGTTTTGGAGAGATTCAGGGAGTTGAGGATTGACCACCAGAGCAGACAGACGTCTAGGCAAGGGTGGACAGACAGCTAGGAGCGTGCTGTAAGAATAGAAAATGTAGAAACTGCAAATCCTGTGAAAACCATTTGAGACAACTGTAATAAATGTATATCATAAAAATATAAAGAGTTGTTTTAATGGTTTCACAAATAAGAACAGATGTCTCAATCGGTTGATGCTGATCACTTCATGGTTCGTCACGGAGCAGCGGGAAGATACAGAAGAACTCTTCAAGAAAACAAAAGGTATGAAGCATATATTATTCTTCTTACATATGAACTGTAAAAATATCCCGTGCGATAAGTCTGATACAACATGATTCAGTTTACACGTCAATATCATGTCCTCCGGCTAAACAACATACATACGATTTATACGTTTATTAGCTGTGCGTTAAAAGAACAATATCTTACATCCACTAGATAACACATGACACGTTTTAATATATCATCTCCTCCAATATAAACCAATATACAACACCTGTTCCAAAGCCTATTAACGTCCAGCTAACAGTTCTAGTGTCCACTGAGTTTCAGTTACCTGTTCCAATGCCTGTTGACGTCCAGCTACCTGTTCCAATGCACATTGACGTCTAGCTACCTGTTTCAGTGCAGTGTCTCTCTGCGTCTTTCTCTTTTCCAGTCATGCCTATTCTATTCTGTTAAATAAATGCTTAGTTTACTGGTTTTATTTCTGATTTGTTGATGTTTCCCACATTATGTAGTGGTCAACCGAAATTACTCTATTTTCATATGTAATCAATGATTTTTTAAGCCTAATTTTCTGCTTGATTCTATTTGTTCTTGATCTGTTGTATAATAACTGAACTGGCTGTCATCTTGTTTTATCTATACTAACTGTTGATATGCCTTACTCCTGGATCAGAATTCAAAGCAAAATCTATGGTATGGAATTGCACCAGGTTACCCGACTCTTGTGAATATTGGATATGTTCTACCGATATTCGACTGACAAATAAACCAAGCTTATGCCACCACTTTTCTCTATATCTTTTCACTTAAATATATCTTTAAACTCATATCGTGTCAAGAGTTGTCTTTTCGTGATCCCAACCTAGGTCCACATTAGTAACCTTCGACTTTCATCAGGTGCATCTTTTCTAATTCATAAATTTTTATGTCGAACTCTTGAGTATGTATGTAATTTCGAGTTATACTTATATTTCTCTAAATTTGTTGTCTGTCGTCAATAAAATGTAATTAATTTTTGTATTGTGCGACTTTGCAATTTATTTCGATGTTACTTTTGTCTCTAAAATTTGGTTTTACGTACATTCATATTTTCATAATATAATCAGGCACTTATGCGGAATATGGACCGTGCTGAAATAATGTCATTATTTAGAAACCCATTCGTAACATCGCGGGGACTTAACACCATTTTGTACTTTCACCTTACAATCTAATGAATAAAAGATACTGTAAAAAATTGAATTTAGCTTGAAATTTTTATCAAAAAAAAACAAAAAAAAACAGTACGGTCCATATTCTGCATAAGCACCTATAATTATTTAATTTGCAAAAACGCAAATAGATTATATTTTGTTCTGGTTAAAATTTCAATTAATACTGTAATAAAAGAACTCAAATTTTTAATTTTTTAAATAAATTTCATCAAATAGAATTTAGAATACTTTTAATAAATGCTTATTCAGAGGATTTGAAAGCCACCCTCTTTTTTTTGAGAAAATATTTTCAATTTCTTTTCTTTTTTTTGAAGGGGGCAAACTTTTCTTAACCCTAACTTAGCATGCTTAGTGTCGTCTGTCTTTTTTACATTTTTCACACCTTTTAAATGGTAAACTGATTCGAACATTTACGGGACTGCCTCGAGATAATATGTAAAATTACTCTGGATATACATTCATTTACAAATACCATAATTTAGGAATAAAATATTTCGTGTATCCAAACACATGGTTTTAAGATCGACCCTTTTGCACAGTTATTAGTGAATCCCTATCATTCTGGTAGCGTTTTTAGATAATTTTTTTTTTTACACAGTGATCACCACTTATCAAGGCCCGGAAGCCACTCAGGGATAAGGGTTATTGCAAGTACATTACGTTAGTGTGGAGATTTGATGAAGTGTTTACTTAAGGGGGCGGTTCATTAGGAATTTGTTAACGTTGGACTTGAAGACATCCAAGTTGTAGTCCGGTGGAAAGCAAGCAGACGGAACAGAGTTCCACAGGCATGCAGTTCTAAGAAAGAAGCTTTGTTCATGGAATCCGCGTTTTGATTTAGGCACAGATATAGAGTGGGGGAAATTTTTCACAGTGGATTCAGCTAGACGGGTGTTTTCGTGAAAGATTGTCGAGGGGGGACCAGAGATTGGAGTTCAGACGAGCACCTGCCATGGAAAATATATTACACCAACTTTATTCCAAGTGGAAACATATTGCTGGCTTAAAAAAAATAATTTGAAATAGATTAAAAGTTACGTCTTATTTCAGGATACATAATGCTTCCACTTTTTAACCCTGTTACCACGTCCCAGGATGTGGACCAGACGTTGGGTTTTCGGATGCATAAACATTGTATTCGTTTCGGTTATTAAAGAGGAAGAATAGAAATCATCAATTATCACTTTGTATCCTGAATTCAAACTTACTGTATATAGGTAATCAAAGCAAAGCCCTTTGATATACAAGGCCTTACCTTCTGGTGTTAAAAGACATCATAAAAAACATGAAAACTGAATTAAGGTTAAAATAGTTGTGGAATGCTCGACTCAAAGTCCGCAGTAAACGATGTTCGGTCAGATTTTGTTCCTGATATTAAAGACTTACTGTTTTTGTTAAAAATATAATTAAACAGGTGTTATAGAAAACCAGGAAATGTTTTGTATTAATTTTTATTTTAAATAATTTATTTTAGAAAAATAATTGTTTAAATAGGTGGCCTGATTTTTTTTTTTATTATTTTATCTTAAATATAAAAAAAATATGTAAGAAATAATTTTGTATGTCGGCCTTTCTTGGCGCCTGAGTTAGAATCTTAAACAATGGTTTTGCTTAAGATGCATATATTGGGCGTGTGTGATTCATGTGTTAACGTGATTTCGCGTTACGACCCCCTCCCCCATTTCTTCCTATTTAAACGGCTATATTTCTCATGGGGATCTTATTTTTTCGGCATTAGGTATTCAGGCAGCGGGAGGAGTTGGACGCATATCAGTGCTTCCAGACCTCACAGGTCGCAACAGGGCAACCTGTTGCAACTTTCTCCCCGTTTCAATCCACATAATTGGGGAGTCGCCACATGATGAAATAATCAAATAAATGGTTTGATTTTTTTTGGGGGGGGAATTATAATTTTTTTTTTAATTTTAAGTAAATTATTTCAAGGATCATTGTGGAATAGAGGACCAAATGGAGACTTACCTTTAAAAAGTTAATTTTTAGAGGTATTCGGGTACGTTATGAACGAATATCACGGATAAAATCTGTTTCCGGCAAGTAATGTTTATGTTTACGAAGACTTTCATATTCTCATGTTTTATCTAATACATTAAAATGACCGCCATTGTTTCTTGTTGTATAAGCACTTGACGCAATCTCCAAGCAATACAACCCCCCACCTCTCATGTCAAAAATGCCGAATATTGAAAACAATAGGGAGCACATTGGATAATGAAGATCTTAATATCATAGAAACTACTTACTGGCGACAAATTCAATTGTGATATCCTTTCATACCAGACCCGAATAATGGTGAACCTTTATTTGGGGTCCTCTAGGTCACATTGACTAAAATAATTAATCAAATTATGGGATTTGATGTTTCGGAGGGAAAAATATATTTTTTTCTCGAAACACTGAAATGCGAATTTTTATTGGTGGACAATTTGAACGATTGTTTGCAATTAGGCCATGGCTAGTCAATCATAGCAAAGTTTTCTTTTCTCACAAACGAACTCCATCTGGAATTAGTACATCTTGCATCATTTATTGCTTGCTAACAATATAGTTTTATCACTTGCTAGCATTTAAATATAGAGGAAAAGAAACTAACGAATACAGAGAAGCTGGAAGTGTTGTCGGAAGTTATATTACAGATGAAGTTTAATATCAGGAACCAAATAAGCACTTCTGCAGTTTAAAGCCCGTTTTTCTGTTAGTCTCGTTCGGCAATGCCCGGTGAATGACAGAAATCCCCGGATTATACCGAGTGAGCAAAAAGAGACGCGAGCGAGCAGACGGTAAAAATTGGAAGAAAAAAAATGAAAGGAAAGAGCTTAAAAAGAAAAGAAAGGGCAAAGATTAATTGCACCAACATAGTATAAACACCCCAGCCTCCACGTATTAAGAACGGCTTTCGGAATAAACACCCCAACCTCGCTATGTTAAGGACGGCTGGTCAATGTGCACTAGTTGTCCAACCTGCAAAGGGGGTTTATTCCAAAAGCCGTTCTTTACATGGGGAGATTGAAAATAAGAAAATGCCTTTCGAAATAAACGCCCCCAACCTCCTCATGTAAAGAACGGCTTTCGGAATAAACACCCAACCTCGAAAGCCGTTTTTAACATGGGGAGAGGTGACTATACTATGCTGGGCAGGTTGTAAAAAAAAAAATACCAAAATAACTTTCCATACACAAAACAAAAATATTTTTTTACTAATTCAAAGAAAGTAAACTTCTACCCCCCCCCCCCCTGAAAAAAACAGTTGCCATAAAGTAAATAAAACAGTGAAATTTATGAAATTATAACGGTAGGGTGTTTGTTTTATTCTCTCTCTTTATTTGTTCGTTTTTGTGTTAACTTCCCTTCGCTCGGTATAATCCGGCGGTTTTCGTCATTCGCCAGGCGTTGCCGAGCGAGACTTGCGGATAAAACGGGCTTTAAACTGCAGAAGTACCACCAAATGGGACTGCACACTATTTACTGTAGATTTCGAGTCAGGCATTCTTCTAGTCTGCTTAAATGAAAATTCTGTTCATGATCTGTCAGGAAATCGACAAAACATACGAAACATTGTAGTGGTTATTCTACAAGCAAACTTACCTCAAAGAATCAATAGGTTTGCTCTCTCTCTACTGCCAGTGCAGGGAAATCAGAAGAAGCCGCAACAGATTTGACATTTTTTATGAAGGAGGATAAGATAAGCCACGTGAAGTGACAAGAGTTACTGAACATAAGGTCAAAACTCCAAGGAAAAGGAGTCAGTATTTCGCTCACGTTTGATGAATAAACCTCCGTCTGCAGAAGATGGACGTGCGTATGGAATAAAACGGTGATCAAGGAAGAAGTGCACTGTGCAAAGAACCTCGGTGCTGTGAACCATAATTCTCCAAACAGTACAGAACAAACATTAAAAATAAATTATAAAAAACATATCTGAAACAGAACACAGATTGGAAAAAGGCTAATGAGTGAAAAAAAAAACTAAATTAAAACTTGGAATCAAAAGCAAACGAAAAGATAATTGTTACTTTAATTGTTTACGTTCCTTTAAAAATAAACCGTTTCTTGTAAGCCACGTCCAACATATAACACATAACATCTTAACGAATAAATTTTGTTAACGATAATAAGAAGCTAGCCATGTTTACTTTCATTTAGGATGTTGGCAACCTTGTTATGGTCTTTCCCATAACTACCCGTTTTCTTTCTGTTTAAATATTCAAAAATTAGGATTTAAAAATACGTTTCAGTTTTCTCCTATTGAATTTTTGATTTCAAATATAGATTAATGATAAATAAAATGTACATGAATTCAATGTGTATTTATCAAAGTTACGTTCAGCTGTGAGAAATTTATTCTCACATAATTTAGAGCTCGGGTATTGCGGAAATTGACACAACTATGAAAAAGCGAACTTACCTGGTTGGTGAAAACCGGTAGTCTCTTCTTCTCGTTTGCAAAAATGTGCTGCGTCATTTTGCCGCTCTTCCGAACCTGTTAGGTGAAGTTCCTAAGAAGTCTTAGGTAAATTTCCTCAAAGAAGATTTTCGTTAGTTCTTGTTTAGGATCCGTATAACAATGTCTGATAAAGGCACTGATATTCCGTCGAAAATGATAAGCCCAATATCAACATTCCTGCTGATTAGAAAGACGATATTACGTCTAGAAGGAAAATCTAATTTGTTAGGATAAATTGTCTTAAAGGTACCGAGACAAATTAGGGATTAATCTGACCTTAAATTAATGAGATGTGTAGGTTTAAAGAGTCGCAAGAACGGACGTTTTTGTCTGCTGAACTTGGCCGCGCAGGTTAAAATTCAAATCAACCAATCACAAAGGCTGTAATTAAAAAGGAATCAATTCAAATCAATCAATGAAGTTTCGCAATTCAAATCATGCAATATCTCACACAGAAGAAAAACACATAATCGGTTGCAAGTCCTTAGTCGAGACCGACGTTATTATAGCAGGCTGTATCACTAAAAGGCACGTGACCTACTAACATCACAGGTAAAATCCTACAGTCACGAATCACAGTACTGACATTACATCAATATGCTAATTTTATGTTCCGATTCTCAAAAAAATTGCCGTGGGATTCATAAAACTGGTCCAGAAACTTGTCATAATATTATTCATTTATTTTGGAGAGATCTTTAGTTTTCGAAATCGGGAGTCAATAAATGTAGTAAGCGTTTAGTCTCGGCCATAAGTGTTTTAACTTGTTCATTTCTTTTGCTTAGATTTATTAAATCCCATTAAACATATTTTTGTATAAAAAGAATGTTTCATGTCTATTATTTTTGTTAGGAAGTTTTATTGTATAATATTTTTTAAAAAGTAATGTTCATCCTTGTTCAAAGTATACGTCAAAGAAATATATTTCCATAAAAAGTGTAAACTAAAACTGTTTATATACTTATTTATATATTCAAATAGTTTGGAATTGTTTGTATCAAATTTTACAATACTTATAAAATTTGGTTCTTAGTTAGAATTCGACTTAATAAAAAAAAAAAGAAAGAAAAATATGTACGATGTGCGTACTTTTCATGTAATTCTGTGTCTAAGGCACAGTTTATAAATATTAGTTTTCTGGGTTTCTTTCAAAGAATTAGTAAAGTTCTAAGATATTGAATTAAATTAAAAACACCTTGTTTGTATAAAAATCAGCTTAATTAGCTACCGAAAAGCGAGAGATTCTAGCTTCGCCTAAGAAAAAACAAAGTCGTCTAAACGTGAATTTTACAAAAGCCCAAAATGTCAGAAAATCAAAAGGCTATCTGAAAATGACGTCATATAGTTGGAGGAAGGTACAATGTGCTGGTTTTCTTTTTTCCCCAGCCATGCATCCGTACATTCCTATCGTGAACGTTTGTATTTTTTACCATTTTTTAATTTCATGATTTCTCTGTGTTCCTGCTTTGAATTTTTTTTTTCAAGACTATATAAAAATTATGTAACGCCGAAAGTTTCACGTTCATTCAAGCAAGGAAAATATTAGAATCTTACATATAAGAGTTATGAGACACCTGGACTTAAAAAGGAAAGAAGAAATACTTTTTGTAATTATAATTTGGGGGAGGATATTAAATAAACAAGGCTTAATTCAATAATAATATCGAAAGTTCGAGAAATTGATTTTTCTTCAAGTTATATCGAATTCATTAATACGACTTTAGGTTTTTTTTTTCATGTTCTTGAAAAAAAATTTTTTATTGTTACAATTTACGATGCCTTATTTTTATAAAAAGCAAAAAATTAATTCATTCTATTTTTTTATTACTGAAAATCATAACTTTAGTAAAGGTGCCTTTTTTATTAAAAAAAAATAGTACATTTCCACTAAGATTCAAATAAAAATAATGGATTCATTATATTCTGCGATCATTATTTGATAAATACTGAAAATTTCATTCAAATTAGTTAATTTCCTGATTTGGGGGGAATTTTTAAGTAAAGGGGGGAGTCAAAATGTTTATACATTTTGACCATCACCTATTCATTTTGCACGTACCTATTAGTTAGAAACTAATTTTTAACTAAATTATCCAACAGATTTTTTATAAGTTTGATTTTAAAATATATATTTCTGCACTAGTAAATTTATATTTAACTAATTTCTTTGAATTTAAATTGCTTTCATTTAAAAAAAAATTTGCATAGACATCACCACTTATCAAGTCCTAGAGGCCACTCGATGGTTAAAGAGTGTACAGCCGTCAATTGGACAATCGTTAGTAATGGAAATTCGGTAAATTTGTTAACTTAAATGGAACAGTTCATCAAGAACTTGTTTACGTTGGACTTGAAGACAACCATATTGCAGTCAGCTGGAAATCAGGAAAACGGAAGACAGTTCCATAGGCGTGCAGTTCTAAAAAAGAAGCTTTCTTCATGGAATACATTTTTAGGTTAGGCACAATAAAGAGTGGAGGAAATTATTGTGTTTTCAGCTAGACGAGTGTTTCTTGTGAAAGTTTGGCGAGGGGCGGGACATAGATTGGAGCTCATACGAGCACTTGCCAAATGTAAAAAGTTATTTATCGTTTAATTTTAATTTGTTTGTTTAATTATTGTTTGTTTATTCCCTAAATCTATAATTTAGTTTTTACAGTATTTGATTGTTCTCTTGCTTCAAAAATACATAATTTTACGTACATAATTATCGTTTTTACTTTTTAATTTATATTTAATAAAGTTCAGTTTCAGTCTAAGTCGAATTGTGTTCCTTTCTTTTCTTTTTTATATGCAGTTTTTAAAGTAAATTGTAAACAAATTTTAGTCTTTTAAGCCCATGAAATAACAAAATGTTTATTTATAGAAAGATTTTTTGCAGAAATAACACTTTTCCTTTTGAATGAATTATTAGTTTTTAAATTAGTTCGGTTCCAGTATAAATCGCGTTTCTTATTGTTTTTATTTTCAATACAATTTTTAAAGTTTTCTAATGTTTTTTGGTCAAAAAAAAACTCTCATTCGTTATCGACACTTTCACTGTTCGACAGATTTTACTTGTTAGAACTTCAATCCTGACGTAATTTTTCAGTGATTTGGACTACTTTTACAAACGTACAAGTTTCCCTCTTCAATGAAAAAACAGAAAAATACGAAAAATAAATAATTTTTTATGGTATACGTACCAGCGACGGTAAGAGAATATCGTACACTAAAAATCACATAAATTGATCAGGTAGTTTAAAAAGAGAATCAAAATTTATTGCTAAACGGCAATTTACGATATCTCGACGCCATTTTGTAGGATAAGGTAGATAATTCCAAATTATTAAAACTTTTACGAGACTTTAGAAAGCCATTTTTAACATGGACAGAGTTGCAATGTAAAACTGAACTTTGCTTAAAATATTTTCTTTTTAAAACTAAAACTATTTGATTAATTTACGTAGTCTTTAGTATACGATATTTTCTTTCCGTCCCGGGTATATACATCAGAAAGATTTGTCTTTAGTTTTGTTTTATCTTTTGGGAGGGAGAAAGTTATTGACTAGCTCCAGTGATCGTGTCTCATAGTTTTATTAATACAAAAATGTTATTTATATTTATGATTGACTATTCCTTCTCTTCATCAGTATGTGCTATTCCCATTCGTTTCATCTAAAACCTTAAGGAGTTGGCCATATAACTTTTAATGTTACTATTATAAGCGACTTAGATTGTTTTTGTAAAATTATCTCTGCACAAACATATATCAGTTAATTCATCTGTTATCTCTGTAAACTTGTCCAGTATTCATCCCAATAGGGCAAAAGTAAATCTCTAAAATATCTGCCTTCTCAGCCAAAATGTCTACCGATTTATAATACCTTCGAACCATAGAGAGTTCTAGCCAAGGGTCATAATTCTTATTTGTGACATTATCCCTTTACGTTTGTCTTTTGAATTCCTTGCAGAGTTGGGGGGGGGGGGTTCTTCAAATTTTTTACTTTCTATTTTTATTTTCCGACTCTTTATTTGTCTTTTTCCTGTTTCAAATGTAGCTACTTTAGATTGCCTTATATAATCCGTTTAATATACGGCATAATCAGGTTGACACATTGGTGCTGAAGTTAAGCGATGTTGATCTTGGTCAGTACTAGATGGGTGACCATGTAGGAAAACCAGGCGCTTTATGTGGCAAAACTAAAAAAGAATATAAATAAATAAATATACAATGCGTGATGAGGTGAGCGTCATACCAGTCGATGCAAAAATGACACTCCGCGTGTGGAACTGGACTCAAAACAAGGTTCACATTCATTGGCATCGTATGGTATAAAAGATGGTGAATTCTCTTCATGGGCAGTATTTTGTTTTATAGTCAAAGAGATTGCCGTACATCATTCGTTTCAGAAAAAAAGAGAGAGGGAAAGAAGTAAAAAACGACTAAACAAAATAAAAGCACAAACTATTTCGACATTATGGCTAAAAGAAGGAACAGTAACAGAGGTGATCAGCCTGCAAGTTGTTCTTGTTGACGGTGTCCCATGCTATGTAAAGTACGTTCGATCCCGGAATAATGCAATCCCATCTGGCGGAGCAGATAATGAAACTTCAGATGACACTGGGTATATTACACTGCTTGATGGACAGACAACATGAAATGAAGAAACCTCAGGACCCTGGATGAATGGCATCCCATTTAGCTGAGCAAATAAGACTTCAGATAACACAAGGCATATCATAGTGCTTGGCCGACAGACAACACAAAATAGAGAAACTTTAGAACTACTGGTGCAATAAAGCACGCACCTGGGATTACCAGCACAACTTTCCACACGCTGTGATCAGGGATATCAGTGGAAGGAGTGTAGATAATGCATGACGAAGTGAACAACATACCAGCCGATGCAGAAATTGCACTACGCATGTCTAGCTGGACTCAAAGCGCGGCCTGTATTCATTTGCATATGTGCAAGTCTCGAATGTCATAAAAACGCTGAATTTTCTTGAGTGGGTAGTATTTTGTTTTACAGTCAAAGTCATTGCCGTGCATCGTTCGTTTCAGAACAAGGAGAGGACGACTAAACACAAAACTCAAACACAATAAATAACTGCAAACATTTATGTTGTCAACATCATCTCTCTTGATCTGGGGATGGCTTGAGAATTCAATATTATCTAGAAACTTTATTCTCTGGATGAATCTGTCTCAACTCACTCAGGCTAAATGTTACACCAAGCACGTAAACATGCGGACATATAATACTTTATTTTGGGATCATCTGCAAATTTCTGGGCGATTTTGACATTTACATACGGTAGAGTAAGGTAGCTTATGATATAATTGTTTGGTTGTATGACATAGCAATCTTTTTATTAAATGCTGAATTGAGTCATTTTAGTAAAAGTTTGTGTGTTTCGAATTTTTAATATTTTCAAATTCATGGCGTTTGGTTGAGCTAATTATTAATGATGTAAATGTATGGATATACCAGCAGAAGTTGTAATTTCATGTCATATTCAAGACAGATTCTATTTAACCTATTGATGAGATCATATCAAGTGCTATCGCTTTCGGTCAAAATTGACTAGGGAGCAAGAACAACTGAGTGTCTCCACTCTCTCCAAAGATCCCAAATTTAGACCACGTCTGGTTGAGTTCAAGGTCATATCTTGAATCATGTAGCTTATGAAGCTTTATTTAGATTAAAATAGTTTAATACAAGATACAGAACATTAATTGAAATCTTTTTAGTCATAGAAGATAGAAGATAATCTTAGTTTGGAGAGTTCATAGTCAAGAGAGAATATTTGTAGGAGTGAACTTACTCAATGGAGATATATAAATCGTGTCTCACACAGAAAATCAGTATGTCTTTTCATATAACATTGTCAGCCTTTATCAGGGTTTTAAATCGATAACAACTGTTTATTCTTTTAATGCATAAAATGAAACAAAATTTTGGTTAAAATGTTTTAATTTTGTAGCCTTGTCCTGTTACTTTTGCCAAAAATATAAATTGTTATATTTCATATGTGTGTTTATATGTAATTCAAAATATTTTCCTTTCTCATATTATTTTCCATCATTTTATTTGAATCTGGAGGTGTTCAAACAATCAAGACTTTCCATAAGTACCATGTGTCATTTGTGTATCTGATATGATCACAATTACTCTCAGCTTAAGAATGAGTTTTTACCATCAAGTACTTAAGATTAAGAATGAGTTTTTACCATCAAGTACTTAAGATTAAGAATGAGTTTTTACCATCAACTACTTAAGATTAAGAATGAGTTTTTACCATCAAGTACTTAAGATTAAGAATGAGTTTTACCATCAAGTACTTAAGATTAAGAATGAGTTTTTACCATCAAGTACTTAAGATTAAGAATGAGTTTTTACCATCAAGTACTTAAGATTAAGAATGAATTCTTACCATCAAGTACTTAAGGGGAAGACATTTTGTTCCTCTTTTCTATTTAATGATTGACAAAGAAACAAGAAGAAAATAATGCAGCACATTTAAGTTGTGTTCATAAAGTCTACATTACCAATTATTATTTATGTTACTTGCAGTTTGGAAAAGGCAAAGACTAAGGGAGTAAACCCTGAAAAAAAATAGGGGGATGGTGAAGCACGACATCACCTTTCTGGCAACTCCTGCAGCTGTGCTGGCTCCTACCATATTAGCTTGCCTTTCTGTCAAACTTTGTAATGCCGAGAGGGGGACCCTGGTAACTGGATAAACCTAGGTCTCCTTCTCGCCCAAGCCAGCATCCAGAGAGCCAACGCCAGCTTCAGACTGTACAGCCATAGTAGATGCTGCAGTTTACCAGACTAGATGTAGAACGCCATTGTCTTATTAGACAGAAGGTTGCGATCACAGTTTTCTTATTCATATTATCATCAGCAGCAACAGGCCTCTGTTAGTCAAGGTCGACTATGGATGATGCCATCCTTAGCCTGGTTTTCTTGCCTATCTACTTTGCTGAAGAAACCAATGCAAGAGCTGCAGTCTCTATCGCAAAGGTCATAAATATGTGTGGACCCCTGGACTGTTGACATGAGGTCTTTCCCTTCTGCATACACGCTTCTCCATAGCAGCATTCATCAGCTTCCCCTTCTCTGCTTTCAGATGTTTGTTCAGCGTTTCTCCCCATCTAGAGTGGTCAGCAGCAACGTTTTCCCAGGACCCAATGTTGATATTAATTGCCTTCATGTCATGTCTTACAACATTCTTCTCTCAAAGTTGCAAGGATGTTGTTATACAGGTGGAATGATAAAAGTGTTGCCCTAAAGGAAACAACATTACAACTTTATTTTTAAAATTTTATTGAAAAAATCAATTCAGGTAACTTAATTATGTAGTAGAGCTGATATCTATTCAATGTAGTCACTTTCAGCCTCAATCACTGCCTCGATACGTGTCTGGAACTGGGAGCATGCCTTTTCCACAAGTGCCAGCGAGGGTTTGACAAATACTCGGTGGATGGTGGCAATCAGGCTGGCTTTGATGTTATGGGAGGTCATGTTGGTGATGTTCTTAACGTATGATCAAACGAAGTAGTCCAACGGGTTCAGGTCGGGGGAAGAGGGAGGGCTAGTGAGAGAAGGGTACAAAGTCGTAGCACTCCTTCTGAAGGCAAGCCTTGGTCTCTTTGGATTTGTGGGCTGGCGCCGAGTCCTGCTGTTACACCCAGGGTCTGTAAGCGGCCACTTAATTGCATCACACTCTTTAGCACATTCAGGTACACTTTGGTGTTGACTTTCAAGCTGACTTCGAAGATTTGAGGTGGCATGATGTGGCTCTCACTTGAAACCACACCAAAGACCATGACTGTGGCTGGAAACTTTGTTTTCATCACCCCTGTTATTCATGCAATCCAGTAATACATTTTGAGAGTACTGGCAATAGTCCTGTTTCATAACTTGGATTGGTAGAGAGCATGAGTTGTACAGTGGCGTATCTCCAATCTCGCTCGTTGAACATTGTGTCACTTTCAGACATGATAGAAGGTGCTTAGCACAAATGGCCAACTAGTAGATGGTCGGCACAAAAAAAAGACAACCGGTTTTCATCAAACGAAAATGGAATCTTGTCGTTTTCTAGGGCAACAATTTTATCGTTCCACCTTGTATTTATAATAAACTTCAGAATAGAATTGTCCACATGAACACATAGCCTAATGTTTAATAGTTTTGCTTACAAATCAGTTTTAGGCATAGTCTTCTGAAGGTTATTGGTTTAATCCTTACGACGGAGGATAATAACTAAGAATAACATAAATTAACATTTATACTCGGTCATGGCTGATGGAATGAAAACAATCCACCTTAAAAAAATGATTCTGTTCAAATCTGAATGCAGGTGGCCAAGTTTGACATGAAGTTTTCCAAATTGAAAAATATTCACAAATTCGAAACGATACACGTAGAAAAAAGGTCAGAAGTTACATTAAATGAATTAGTATGAATATAACAATGCAAATGAGAATAGTAGTCCAAAGAATTCTTCATCAAAAAAAATTCCAAAACAAATCCACAACGCGTCGTAGTTTAAAACATGATATATTGTTATAAGCATTTTTTAAAATATTGATTGAAAATACAAAATATTTTTGAATAATTTTCATCTTAGAATTCCTTAGTGGGAAATACTCAAGCTCCACACTCAAAAATTCCAGTTCTAACAAGAATCGTTGTTCAAATTTAGAAAATAGTCAATATTGGGAATTTCTTTAGCGTCAAATTAAGTTTGGCTGGGATAGCTTCAATGTCCAGTCTGACTTACTGATGCATCCAAGTAGACATTTTCATTTTCTAGATTGCTTTTTAATTTGCTAAAAAGGCTTATCAAAAATCTTACAAAAGGTTTGAAAAAAAAAGTCTAAGAGTATTGATTGAAATTGATTTTAGATGTGTCTTAGCATTTCTATGATAGCATTTGCATGTTTGTTAGTTAGTCTGTTCATCAGGTTTTCGTTTGAAATATCATTTTTATTGTGTTATTTGAATTATTTCGACTACTGTTCTCATCTTCAGTGTTATTCACACAACCTCCAACCTTCTTCAGGTGCATCTTGTCGAACTCAGGAATCTTTCTGTCGAACTCGTGAATCTGCATGAAATTTCCAACAGAACCCTTTATTTAATTAAAAATGGTAGCATTCATTCCGTCAGTCATGAACGAGTAAAGATCTTAAATAATTCGCTATTGTATGTTTTATATCGCCCATACTTCAACCTCCAGAAAAATGCCATTTACAACTGATTTTTTTTTAATGGAAATTGCTCCAAGCAAGATATGAAGCCACTTGATCTAAAGAGTTAAAAAATACTACTTCAAGGTCAAAAACAACGACAAGTGTTATTTGGAATAGATTCTAACTCAGAAAACAGCAATTCTTCCCTTTTTGTCAGAAACATCGCTCATAGAATGTGAGGCCTAAAAGACAAAATAATGGAAGCGAAAGTTACACGGCTGCCAAAAGTAAACCTAAGGTCCCCTTTACCTAGTACTTTAACTGTTACACCATGAGAACAATAGTTTGAATAATCCAAATAATTCAAATTATAAATCTTCATTGAAAAAAGTAGAATCATTTTCATTGCTGTAAACACAAATTAAATGGATACATCTTGCTGTATGAAACGGTACGTCTATTGGTCATCAATCATGGTTGAGCTAGAAATAGCATTTTCGTCAGTCTGTGATTCTAAAGTTTGAAATACTATTTTCATTCACACTTTATGACCTGAATGTAGATGATTAAAAAAAATTGTTAATTTTAGTTAGTTTAAAAGGTGATGATACTATGATTGTCTTCAAACTGGAAAAATTATGAAGTTCAAAAGTTAAACTACCACTGAGAATTTTTGCATTTCATAATCTTACCTTGATTATTATCCATATAGCTTCAGAAAAGTGTGCTTATGACAACAAACGAAATCCTCCACTCTCTGAGACAGATAACGGTATGCTGGATGTAAGCAATGGACAATTGCAATCTGAAGGCATCTGCCATCGACTCAGATACTGAACTAATACGTACAAGGCGTGTTTGAATCAATTCCCACTTTATTCATGCTGTTATATTCATTTATTTACGAGTGAACGAATTAGTTCAACCAGGTTATAAAGGGTTAAACTATTTCTTTACTGATAAAAAATATATTATTAACAAGATTATTCAATTGTCACCATTTAAACAAATTGCATTCAATCGTCTTTTTCATATGGAGAATATTTCACTATTTTATTTATTTGGGAATTTTATTTTTTACATATTCTTTTTGCATCTTGTTGGTATCACTAATCTCATATCATAAAAAGTATAAAGTAAAAAGTAAAATGGTCGACCATAGTCGAAGCCGATCTAAAGGCTGCCTTTTTATTAGTAACTACACTAAAATGTAGGGGAGGGAACAACTCCATTCCCAGGATTACTGTACTTACTCTTAATACTTTATTTATAATGCTGAAAGTTTATCAAGGAACTATCAATTAGGATTTTTGAAATCATTCGTGTGACTCAATCGAGATGTCAATCCGTAAGCAAATACTCTAACTGTTATACCATATTTGGCTGATATATAAACTTAAAAATCATAGAATATATATTAATCACATATACATAGAATAAAAATCACAATACAGAATATATAATATAAATTTAGAGACCAGCTTCTTAATAATGTAGAGATCAACTTCTAAATAATGTACTGATAAACTTCTAAATAATGTACTGATCAACGTCTAAATAATGTACTGAACAACTTCAAAATAATGTACATATAAACTTCTAAATAATATACTAATCAAATTTTATACAATGTACTTATCACTTTCTAAATAATGTATTGATCAACTACTGTACTGATTAACTAAAAATATACTGATCAACTTCTAAATAATGAACTGATCAACTTCTAAATAATATACTGATCAACTTCTAAATAATGTACAGATATACTTCTAAATAAGTACCGATAATTTTCTCAAAAATGCAACTTCTAAATACTGTACAGATCAACTTCCTAATAATATACTGATAAACTTCTAAATCATGTACAGATAAATTTTTAAATACTGTACATATCAACTTCTTAATAATATTCTGATCAACTTCTAAATAATGTACAGATCAACTTCTTAATTATATATCATCAACTTCTAAATAATGTATTGATCAACTTCTAAATAATGTACTAAATAATTTACTGATCAACTTCTAAATAATGTACTGATCAACTTCTAAATAATGTACTGATCAACTTCTAAATCATGTACTGATCAACGTTGTAATAATGTATAGATCAACTTTTAAAGAATGCACTGATCGACTTCTAAATAAGGGGCAGATAAACTTCTAAATAATGTACATATCAACTTCTAAATAATGTACTGATCAACTTCTAAATCATGTACTGATCAACGTTGTAATAATGTATAGATCAACTTTTAAAGAATGCACTGATCGACTTCTAAATAAGGGGCAGATAAACTTCTAAATAATGTACATATCAACTTCTAAATAATGTACACATTCACTTCCAAAGAATGTACTGATCAACTTCAAAATAATGTACAAATCAACTCCTAAATAATGTAATAATAAATATATAAACAATGTACTGATCAATTTCTAAATAATGTACTGATCAGTTTCTAAATAATGTACGGACGAACTTCAAAATAATGTACTGATCAATTACTAAATAATGTATGGATCAAACTTTAAATAATGTACTGATCAACTTCTAAATAATGCACTGATCAACTACTAAATAATGTACATATCAACTTTTCAATAATGTACAGATAAACGACAAATAATGTACTGATCAACTTTAAAAGAATGTACTGATCAACTTCTAAATAATTTACTGATCAATTATTTAATAATGAGCTGATCACCTTTTAAATAATGTACTGATATACTTCTAAATAAGGTACAGATAAACTTCTAAATAATGTACACATCAACTTCCAAATGATGTACAGATCAACTTCTTAATAATGTTCTGATCAATTTTTTAATAAAATACTGATATACTTTTAAGCAATGTACAGATTACCTCCTAAATAATGTACAGCTCATATTTTCAATAATGTAAGGATCAACTTCTAAATAATTTACGGATCAACTGCTAAATAATGAACTGACCAACTTTTAAATAATGTACTGATCACCTTCTAAATAATATATAGATCAAACATTAACAAAGCTTCGTTCTTAGAACTGTACGCCTGTGGAACACTCTTCTGATTGCCCGTTTTCCAGCTAACTTCAATCTGATTGTCTTCAAGTCCAACATAAACAAATTCTTTGTGACCCGTCCTCCTAAGTAATCCACTTTACAAAATTCCCATAACTTATGTTTACTATGCGATAATAACATTGACTAATGTATACCCATCAACATTTATCATCGAGTGGCCTCCGGGCCTTTATAAATGGTTATTAATGGGTAAAATCAAAAGTTTTCAGTAATGTACTGACCAATTTCTAAATAATGTACTGACAAACTATTAAATAATATACCGATCAACTTTTACTGATTGTACTGATCAATTGCAAAATAATGTACTGATCAACTTCTAAATAATGTGCAGATCAACTTCTAAATAATGTGCTGAGCAACTTATAAATAATGTGCAGACCAACTTCTAAATAATGTACTGATAAACTTCTAAATAATGTACACATCAACTTTTAAATAATGTACAGATTAACTTCTTAAATAATGTACTCATCAATTTCTAAATAATATACTAGTCAACTTCTAAATGATGTCCTGATCAACTTCCTAAAAATGTACACATCAACTTCTAAATAATGTACTGATCAATTTCTAAATAATGTACTGTCTAATTTCTTAATAATGTACTGATCAATTTCTAAATAATGTACAGATATACTACTAAATAATGTATTGATTAAATTTTAAAGAATGTAGTGATCAATTCCCAAGAATTGTACTGATCAACTTTTAAATAATGTACAAATCAACTTTTAAATAATGTACAGATAAACGTCTTAATAATGTACTGGTCATCTTTTAAATAATGTACAGATAAACTTCTTAATAATGTACTGGTCATCTTTTAAATAATGTACTGATCAACTTCTAAAATATGTACACATCAACTTCTAAATAATGTATAAATCAACATCTAAATAATGCGCAGACTAATTTCTAAATAATGTACTAACCAATTTCTATATAATGTACATATCCACTTCTAAATTATGTACTGATCTTCTAAATATTACATTGATTGACTTCTAAGCAATGTACAGATAAACTTATTAAATAATGTTCTGATCAATTTCTAAATAATATGCTGGTCAACTTTAAATTATGTACTGAATAAATTCTTAATAATGTTCTGATAAATTTCAAATACTGTACATATCAACTTTTAAATAATGTACAGATCAACTACTAAATAATATACTTATCAATTTCTAAGAAATTTTCTGATCAATGTTTAAATACTATTCAGATGAACTCCTATATAATGAACTGATACATTTTTAAATAATGAACATATTAGTTTCGAAATAATGTGCTGATCAAATACGTAATAATGGACTAATTAACTTCTAAATAATGTACTGATCAATTTCTAAATAATGTACAGAATAATTTCTAAATAATTTACTTATCAACCTCGTAAATAATATACTGATCAATTTCTTAATAATATACTGTACTGATAAACTTCAAAATATTGTACTGATCAACTTCTAAATAATGTACCGATTAATTTCCACAAATGCACTGATTAACTTCTAAATAAGGTACTGATCACGTCTACATAATGCACTGATCCACTTCTAAATAATGCACTGATCAACTTCTTAATAGTGTACTGAACAACTTCTCAATAATATTGTGAGCAACTTTTTAATAATGTAGTGATCAACTTCTAAATAATGTACGGCTCAACTTCTAAGTAATGTACTGATCAATTTCTAAGTAATCTACAGAAAAATTTCTAAATAATGTACTGGTCAACTTATAAATAATGTACTTATCAATTTCTTAATAATTGACAAAATAATTCCTACATAATGTACTGATCAACTTCTAAATAAGGTACTGACTAACTTCATAGTAATGTACTGATCAACTTCTAAATAAGGTACTGACTAACTTTATAGTAATGTACTGATCAACTTCTAAATAATGAATAGAATAATTACCAAATAATGTGCTGATCAACTTCTAAATAATGTACTGATCAATTACTTAATAACATACTGATCAACTTGTAAAAAATGTACTGATCAACTTCTAAATAATGTACAGATCAACTTTTAAATAATGTACTGGTCAATTTCTTAGTAATGTACCGATCAACTTCTAAATAATGTACAGATTAACTTTTAAATAATGTTTTTAGCAATTTCCAAATAATATACTGATAAACTTCTAAATTATGTATTGATCAATTTCTAAATAATATACAGATCAACTTCTAAATAATGTACTGATGAACTTCTAAATAATACGGATCAACTTCTAAATAATATGCTTATTAATTTTTAAATAATGTACTGATAAACTTCTAAATAATGCACAGATTAACGACTAGATAATGTACTGATCACTTTATAAATAATGTACTAATCAATTTCTAAATAATCTACTGATCAATTTCTAAATAATGTAATTATTTACTTCTTATAAATGTACAGATCAACTTCTAAATATTTCATCAGATAACCCAAAAATCTAAAAACAAAAAACAAAAAAGA
The DNA here is from genome assembly GCF_053919585.1 of Euprymna scolopes. Lineage (NCBI taxonomy): Eukaryota > Metazoa > Mollusca > Cephalopoda > Sepiida > Sepiolidae > Euprymna > Euprymna scolopes. Next base: position 93,510,450 of record NC_136494.1, read on the forward strand.
ATAAAAAGGAATAGATGATTAATTGAAGTTAGTTTTGCTGGACGATATTCAAATTAGTTATCTTATACATGATTAAGGATATTATAAAGTTTATTTTCGTTTTTTAGGAAGACTGCCTTTTAATTTTTTTTTTTTTTTACATGGAGTTCACCACTTATCAAGGCCCAATGGCCACTCAGGGATAAGGGCTATTGTGTGTACAGTAATCAAAGGGATAGTGTAGCAATAGTATTGGAGAATTGGTAAGGTGTCATTACTTAGGGGGGGGCGGTTCATCAGGAATTTGTTTGTGCTGGACTTGAAGACATCCAGGTTAAAGTCGGGAGGGAAACAGGCAAGCAGAACAGTGTTCCACAGGCGTGCAGTTCTAAGAAAGAAGTTTTGTTCATGGTATCTACGTTTTGATTTAGGCACAGATAGGGAGTGGGGAAAATTATTGATGGTGGTTTCAGCTAGTCGGTTATTTTTTGAGAAAGATTGGCGAGGGGGGACTAGAGAATGGAGCTCAGACGAGTACCTGCCATGGAAATAACGATAGAACAATGACAGGCTCGCTATGTCTTTTCTGTGGGAAAGAGGTTGCAGGGTAGAGAAAAGGGCATCGCCCACCAAGCCACGGAGTCTATTTTGTACTCTGTCAAGGCAGGATAGGCTGTTTTTAGCAGCCCCCGCCCAGATGTGGCAGCAGTACTCCATCTTTGGACGTACTTGGCTCTTATATAGATAGAGAATTGCATCAGTGGTGAGATATCTTCTGGAGCGGTAGAAGGATCCCACCATTTTCCCAGCGACCTTGGCCACATACTTGATGTATGTGTTCCATTTAAGATCAGGTGTAAAGGTCAAACCCAGGAGCTTATCAAATAGTTCAACTTTATAAATATATGGACATCATCGTCTCATGATGTTGTTATCATCGTATTCTGTTTTACATGCTAGCATGTGTTGGACAGCTTTTAGAAATTGATTCCAAAGCTATCTTCTATCTGGTTAGTTTTTTTATTCACCCCCTTCCTCTCTCTCAAATGTCACTCTTTCCTTCCATATTTCTTTGTTTTTCATTTGTGAACTGAACCTGCTTCCTCCACTATTCAAGAAATGTATGAGAGTTTTTGGTTTAGTAGATACTAACCCAAGACCTCTGATACATTTCTTTCAATGTAATAATAGTAACAAAGTCTCTTGTTCTGCATATATTTCACTATAATGTCCACATTTAATCTTCCTCTAAGGTTATCCGATCTAAGCCTGTCTTTAAGACTCGCATTGTACATCCATAAAATGATTGTTATGCCCTTTATTTCCATGCAACGTGTGTCCTTTTATGCTACATTATATCATTTTATAATGTTATATTTTCATTTACCGATCGCTGTTTAACGCAATATACATCGGTGTCGTCATGATCTTGCTTGTTTGTGGACTCAAAACCATTTGGACACGAAAATTGATTCATAAAAAGTTTATTTAAAAAGAGAGTTTATTTGTGTTCGCATAAGAGAAAGAATGAAAGACATCAATAGACAAATAGCACGTCTCACTATACTCAGTTACACTGGGTGTCCTGTCCCACATTGGGGACACCACCCTAGACACGTCTTTCCTGCTTGAAATCTCACCAGCTAAGAGACAGAAAATTTTCCCCTCGAAATCATTTAGCTTCGCCAACTTCCGTTCTTGGGTCACCTCTGACCTTTAAAGTGCCACTCAAATTCTTCCATTCAAACATGACCTTTGCTATATAAAACTCAACTACCACTGGCCAGGTTACACTTTCATAAATCTTCACATTGTTAAAAGCTCTGGATAGAGGTTAATTGCATCCATTCTTTCAATGTGACTATACCAACCAAGTCTATTCGTATTCAATAATAATAACTTTCGAATGTCATTGGAATTTTAAACATAACTATAAAAATGATCAGTAAAATTAATTCCTCCCCCTCCCCAGTAGAACACTTTTATGCTCCCTTATGATGATTAAAATCAAGATATAATGACACTAAACCTTATGTTTGGAATTCTTATTCTAATTTTGTTCAAAATCTATCACATGATTTTGAACCTAGAAAATTTAAGGCTTAAGTTTTTGTAGTCTTAAGAAGAAACTGAAGTTCAAGGAATATTGCTTAATTGATATCTAATGACTATGGATTAAATTCAATGCAAATACATATATTTGAATTTTCAAATGGGAGGTTGTACATATTGTGACAGCTCCCTTAACTCTCAGGGGTCGTGGAGGCACTGCATTATTTCATGCAGCATGTCTTGAGCAAGAATAGCCTGATGGCGCCCATCTCTCTTCAGGCTCCAAATACAGCTTGTATCAGGAGGCAACCTGTGATTCTGCCTGGCATTGTTTATTTTGAGTATCAAGAGGCTGTTCCCCTATCCGCAATCTGGTGAACCAATGGATGGAAGTTCTCATATCCACACCAATATTGTAGTATGTGGACTTACATGTACAAAGTAATAGAGAAAAAAATTGGTGGTGTGTACACAAGAATGCTCCGGGCTGTTCTTTACATCTCCCGTAGGCAGTACCCCCACGAGAGAGCAACTATACAGATTCCTTTCTTGGAAGAATGCAAGAAAGACCAGATTACTAGAGGGCTAAGAATTATATCGTCAGCAATCTTCTTTTGTAGATGCAAAAAACAGGGATGTAGCTTAGTGGGTAGACGGCACAGAACTACATCCAACAACTAATAGAGGACTTACAATGCGTTCATGAAGATCTGTTACGTTGTGTGTGTGTATATATGAATATGTCCCATAACGATGCACATGTTAAATAGTGGAGTTTATATTTTATCTGTGTGTTCATGTACGTGTAAATGTGTGTATGTATATACATCGTAGCATTTAGTTGATCGTCTAGTGTGTATATTTTAACATTTATGCAACAGTTCTAACAGGAAACGATTGACGTGGACGTATCAAAACAGTTGTAAACAAACAGTCCTTTTTAACAGATGTAAATAACACAACACATACCTGGATTATATACAAACATTTATTTTTATGATTCCAGCCGGAATCTTCAGAGATTACAATGTCTTCACATCTTAGCTGCCTGAGAAAACGCCACTCTCTGCGTCATGGAGAGACCAACTCCCCCTTGATGTTCAACTAATGACTGACTAGAATCTCCCCAAATCTACATCTCATCACGTGTCTAAGACCCCAACCGCTGACGTAACATAAATCTGATTATTTGTTTATCCAAACCAAAAATTATGTTTTCCTGTATTTTCTAAAATTAGATTTGTTTTGTAGTTGTTTATTTTTTAGTTGTCAATCACTTTTTCCAAATCTAATTGTTTATTTTTCTAATCAAAATAATTGATCCAGCGAAGGGTCACAACATTACAGATCTACCTGGTGTGATGGAGGACAGAGTGGGATGATGTGAGGGAGTTAGGAGGATTTACGACACTACCGCAATTAGATGATGATGAAGAGTGTCAGCTGAAAGGTAGTAAAATTCAGGTAACTTAATGCTGGAAAGATGAAACGTTGCAGCATGATGTTTGCTCTAGATTTACTTTAACGCGGATTCCATGAACAAAGCTTCTTTCTTAGAACTGCACGCCTGTGGAACTCTGTTCCGTCTGCCTGCTTCCCTCCGGACTACAACTTGGATGTCTTCAAGTCTAATGTTAACAAATTCCTAATGAACCGCCCCCTTAAGTAAACACTCCATCAAATCTCCACACTAACGTAATGTACTTGCAATAACCCTTATCCCTAAGTGGCTTCCGGGCCTTGATAAGTGGTGATCACTGTGTAAAAAAAAAAAAAAAAAAAAAATATGAATGTGTACATTTTATGTGTTTATCTTATTTATAATCTGACTGAATTCTACTAAGTTGGATTTTTTTTTCAAAGTCGGACTGCTGTGCTTTATTTAATAACGTTACCATTTTATCTGCTCGAACTAATAAACCATGTTTTTAATGATGTGTCTCTTGTAATTTATTTAATTTATGATCACCTTCAAAAGCTGTGTTTTTTTTTTTTTACTAATTATACACGTGCAACAACTTTTCAAAACACATCATTAGAACATTGCTTGAAATCTTTTTACTCATCTGTATAATGGGTACGCTAAGGCATTTTATCGCAGTGCGTACGTTATCCTCTTTCACAAAAATTAAAAGTAATGAGGCCGCCCAATAAGCAAAGGTGTTGGTTAGTGATTAATCTGATGTTGCAAAGGTAAAAACTTCTAACTTTACCCATTTTAAGTACGTTGTCCACTTTTACATGCAGTAAAATAAAAAAAATGAGCAAAAATATCAGCAAATATTTTTAAATTATACACGTGTTCGACAGAAGCCAAAAAGCTTTAATCGGACATACAAACATCATTTTGATTTAACTCCAAACATCTCAAGTTATACCAGGGATAACCATCACCACGGCATATAAGAGAAACAAAAAATGACTAAGTCCATCATTCCCCCCCCCCATTTAGCCCAAAAGTCCCCAAGACCTTAACTTGCTTAAATTTCAGTTCGGCACCATGCAACACTGCTAAATAGATATACACAGAAAATGTTGGACAAATATGGTAAAATAGTCCCAAATATAGAGTGTTTTTATTTGCCCTAAAAAAGCCCCTGGGGCACACCCAAGAGTTATCATGAAGTATAGACAAACAAAATTATATAGAAATCAATTAGTTACAACTTCTCAGAAAGATTTATAAAAATTTAAGGCATCAATTTTTTTTTAATAAGCACAAAGTGTCATTTTAAGTCATTTTAACCTGAAAGGCACCTCTATGGAGGCAACCGGAGTTTTCCCGGAAAATCTATTCTGTTACTTTTTTACTCATATCATGTTTAATGTTTGTGCAAAATTTCAAAAAATTCCAAGGTGTAGTTATTGAGAAAATGTTATTTTTTACTAGCCTTGGTGCCCGGCGTTTCCCGGGTGTTTGGCAGTGTGTGTTGAGCAAAAAAAAAAAAGTGGTAGTAGGCAGGCAAGTTCAAACCCATAATGTGAAGGTGGAAAAGAAAGTGAAAGAAAACTTGAAGTCTTACCCCTACTCCATGACGCGACCGGAAGTTCAGAACATTGAAATTAGTAAAGTCATTCCAACCGATACGATGACTTACAAAAAAAAAAAAACCTCTTTGTAGAAAACTGCCCAGTTGAGGGTGAAGAAATTAATGTTTTTAGTCAATTTTTCGATATTTGTCATCCAAAGGGTCGAGCTTCAAAACGACATGGGTCTCGGGAAAATCCGCTATTGAGAGTTTTAGGCAGACATACAAACACACATACATACATACATACATACATACATACATACATACATACATACATACATTTAAACAGACAGGTGAGATTTATATTATAGATAAATAGAATATTTATTAGAAACAATTTCACACTAATCTGGTCTTTCTGACCGTTAAATCTTAAATCAGCAAATATATTCGTGATTAATTTGATGTTGCTAAGTTAAAAATATCCAATTTTACCCATTTTACGTACGTTGTCATCTTTTACATATTTAAAAAATTTTTTAAAACAAATAGGATCATCCGATCAGCAAATATGCTTATTGATGATTAATCTGGTGTACAAAGTTCCAACTGTACCCATTTTCAAATGAATTGTTCCCAAATCAAATTATGCCATCTCATCAACTAAAATAATACAATTGTAAATAATATACAGTTGATTATTAGCATGAACTATATAATTATATATAGCATGAACTATATAATAATATATAGCATGAGCTATATAATAATATATAGCATGAACTATATAATAATATATAGCATGAACTATATAATAATATATAGCATGAACTATATAATAATCAGGGCTGTGAAAACAGAATATTCTTATCATTTTTTCTTATCATGTTTTGACTCTCGAGTATATCTCCGACATAGTTAGACACAGTTAATCAACCGAGAACCACATCACTCTATATAAAAGCATATAATATATCAACTGTTACACACTCAAGAGTCAAAACAATGAAAAGAATATGCTGTTGTCCTAGCCCTAATAATAATATATGGCATGAACTATATAATAATACGTTAAGCTTTCTCATTTTCATACCTACGGTATTATCAACATAATATGATTTTGGAGTAATTTGTTTTTATGCAACATTACATTAATCACAATTTTTGCTCATCCGACAATCTCATTTTTTTTAATGTGTGTAAAAGATGATAACGTATAATGAATATGAAGTGGTTTGTTTTATTTTGTTTTTTATTTTACGGCATATCAATCCTTTTTAGATTATTTAATACCGAATTTAGGGGGAAAAATGCTTCAAGTGTTTTATACATATCTTCAAATATTTATTCAAAGTGTTTGGTTTGGTTGTTTTGTTTCATGGCAGATCAGCCCTTTTCGGATTATTGAATGTTGAATTTAGTAATTTTGGAAAAAGGTTTTAAGTTTTAAGTTATTTCCATCTGCAACTATTTATTCACATTGTTTGGTTTGGTTGTTTTGTAGAAGTAATTGTTTTGTTTTTGAAACATAATTGACTTTTGAAAAGGAAAAGGAAAAAAACATTGACATCAATGTTTTATACATTTGAAGTCAGGAAGTCAGTATCTTCAGACAGCCTGATCTGGTGACACCAGACGAACATGAAGTTGCCTAGATCATTCCATTAATTTTATCATAATGACTATCCGCCTGCATAACGATGCTAACATTATTGAATCCAATTTAACAAAGAAAAGATAAAAAAATTTTGCATTTTTATTTTTGAAGTTCACCTAAAAGTATAAAATATTCTACGGCTTTATGTCAGACTTGAGGTTAATCTAAATGTTTAATGTTTCAGAATAAACAAAAAAAAATTGTTCAGTTCTAGACGCAACAACTATTTTGCTAATAATCATCATATCATATGAATCCAAAGATTCTGCTGCTGGCATTGGTTTCCACGATATTTTTCTAGTCAGAATTCTTTCTAGAAATACATCGGGAATTATAGGCGGGACCACGTGAAGATTGTCAACATCCTAAGTGAAAGTGATTTTTTGTAAACGAATTGGATTCGAACTAGGGGCACCCAGGTTATCAGTCCGTGACGTTAACCACTAAACCGCTGTCATTTCCTGTTTTACTGATGAATAATTACTTTAGGATGGATGTGGTATGGGTGAGCGGAGTTTGAATAAGTGACAACGGAAGAAGGACGGATGTTAGGATAACAAGGGAAATTGCTAGCCTACTTTTCGCACATCCCTATGGATGTGTGAGAATATATATTTGTATTATTTGTCGCTCTGTTTCCTTTCTATAAAAAATGTATCTACATAAGAAAGTGTTGTGACCCTAGGAAAAGGTCATAAAGAAAGACGCTAACGACAGGTTAAGGTAGAAAGAATGTATTGTACAAAAGTGAATACAAAAAAAGAAGGTTGTTGGTATTTACTGACTGGTGAGTTAAATAGTATGTAGTATCGCGTCAGGTGGCGATATTTTCCTATAGAAGTGTTAGACCCGTGGTTTATATAATAATTAGAAGAGTCCATTTTGAGTGAATGGGTAAGTCATAATAACAGAAAGCAAAACAAAACTATACTTAGATGAAAATAGTCATTTATTTTATTTTTTCTACTAATGACTCACTATTTATCAAGGCCTAAAATCACTCGAGGATAAGGGTTAATAAGATCGATTTACAGTTAAACGGTAATGAATACTATGAAAGGATTGAAAATCCTAAAATACTATCTACTCAAAACAATGGCTGAACCAGAAAACAGCAATTCTCTCTCCTTTGTCACAAACATCGTTGATGGCATGTGAATGCTAAAGTACAAAACAGATGGAGGGGTTGAGCGAGAGTTATGATCAAAGATCTACTTTTTACATGGTTCACGTTCTATTCTCCATAAATTTAATCGACTAATATAAAAACGACAAAGATTACATTGAATGAAGAGTGTTGCTAATAGTTTGGAAAGATGAAATCAACAACCCACCACGGAGAATACACCAAAACATCTATATCCATGCATTCCCTCTATATCTTCTGTATATACGGTATGATAACGTTCACACACCGGTTCTCGCCAGATCACTGAAGCTAAGCAACGATTAAACTAGCCAATACCAGATGAGTGACCTTTTGGGAATACCACGCACTGTAGATATTGATTTGCTGTCCACAGCAAGATGTGACACAGCATCGGAAAGTGGGGATGTCAAGCCAGTGCCCCTAAATAAAGGGCACTCTGGCCTAGCAAAAATTGCATAAGCAGCCTCGTCAGCATTTCCCTGTAGGAACGACCCAGGTAACAAGCAATAAACTATCCCTACTCGAAAGTCAGATGGCAAAACCAGTACGTATTGGGCCAGTTCCTGGCTCATATCCTCTTAGGCTGATTGTCAAGAACGGATTCTTGACTATTACTTTCTACCCAGGTCTCCAAGCAACTGAAGCAACAAGGAGACCAACACTTCACATTTAAAATAATTGGAGATACTAATGCTGTATGCGCTCTCTGCTTTTCTCTACATTGTTTCCAGTCGTTCTGAAGTTATATATATTTGCAACAGGAATTAAAACAACTCAGGAGAGAAGTGGTTGGAGATAACGCAACTCTTACCACAAAAAAATTCATGCGCAGGAACCCTTCAGTGAGTATCCATAGTTCGTCACGACTAAACAAAGCTGTTTATATCTTCCGTGATATACCTCTAATAACGCTAATTGTTTGATAACGCAATTTATAATTTCTAAATTTTTGTTAATCGGTTTTGATAAAACTTTCCGAGCTCCTTTGCACAATATGTCAACACGATTGTTAGATTTCCATTATTTTGTGTAACGTCTCTCATTTTTATTTCACATTTGACAATTTTTGGCCGATCAATTCTAATAGCGTCACACTTTGTCATGTGACCGACGAACCTAGGTTAGGAATTTTTTGTGAGTAGTTGATTAGAAGAAAATCAGTGTGGATTGATAAAATATGTTCTTAAATTTTAATGGTGTATACTTTAATGAACTTTTTTTGTGTTCCTGATATTCAATATTTACATTTTTTTTTCAAGATTGTTGAAAATTTTCTTACGCCAATGGTTACACGTTCATGCGTGCAAGGAAAATATTGAAATACTAGCAGGACCCGTTAACCGTTGCTCGATTGACGCAGCCTCCCACCCCCACCTCGTAAAAATTACAGTACGATTGTTGTAGGTGGCCAATCTCCAACCTCCTTATGTTAAGAACGGCTTCCGGAATAGACACCCCAACCATCGAAAAGTGCTTGTCTCTGCCAAATTTAAATGAGAATTTCGTAATCAGCATAGTCGAAAACGTTCAAAAGTCCTCATGTTAGAGAAAATTGTGGAGGTGGAGCGAATGTAAAAATTTACCCACAAAATAAAAGAAAACTAAGTTATTATCTTCTGTATAGAGCGACGCTAATCGGTTAATGTGTTTAATTTTTTCAGTGCCATTGTAATCAATAGAGTGCGACAATAATCGGTCAATATATTTAATTTTGTTGTTGTATTTTTCAGCACGAGTGTAATCTTAAAGTGCGACGCCAATCGGTTAATATGTTTAATTTTGTTTTTTTTCCCACACGATTGTAATCTGTATAGAGCCACGACAATCGGTTAATATGTTTAATTTTGTTCGTTTGTTTTCAGCACGATTGTAACCCGTAGAGTGTGACGACAATCTGTTAATATGTTTGGTTTTATTGTTTGTTTGTTTTTGCTTTTTATCTGCGACAATCAGTAAAGATGTTATTTTTTTAGAATGATTGTAATATGTTGAGAGCGACGACAATCCGTTAATATGTTTGATTTGAGTTTTTTAGTACGATTTTCTTTTGTGGAGAGCGACGTCATATTGTATAATTTCTGGTCAGTTCGTTTATTTATTATAGAAGTGGATTCAGGAATATGCGAATAGTCAGGTATCAGCCAATCAAAATGGGCGAAATTTGTGAACGGAAAATTTATTATTTTTGAATCGGGAAATGGAAAGATTATGTATGTATGTATGTATGTATGTATGTATGTATGTATGTATGTATGTATGTATGTATGTAATAACCAGTTAATGGCGGTGCAAGCACAAAATCGTAGAAATATATAGAATTTGACCCAGTCTCAACTGATAGCGGTGGGAGCACTAAATATTAAGATAGAAAAATAGGAATTTCTTCCTCTGTATATGCGGCGATTGTGATGAACACCATCACAATCGCCGCATATACAGAGGAAGAAATTCCTATTTCATTGGATGTAATGTAGCATTTTATTATCACGAGTGAATGTGCCAGTAAGTTACATAAGATAGTGGATGTCAGGGTATTGAATTTGTATGTGGCATCTGTTGTTGCAAACCTACGGTACTTTGGTCCAGAGAGGAATTGCTGCAATCGAAATATTATATATGGAGATTAAGTGTAAAATTTACGCTAAAAATTTTACCTTATTAATAACATGAAATATATTTTGCAATTATTTATTTTTTATTACTGAATAAACAATGCTTAATACGATGATAAATAATTTTTTCTTCGAGTTATAACACGGAGTTTAGGGGCTTTTTTCGTAATGTTCTTGAATAAATTAAATATATTTTTTAATTTTTACCATCTTCGAAGCTTTATCTATATAAAAAAGCAAAAATAAATTAATGCGTTTTTTTATTATTTAAAATTAGTATAAACTTTAGTATAGGTGTTTTTTTCTTTACACAAAGTTATAGATTTTCAGTAAGATTAAAAAAATAATAGTGGTTTTATCATATTTCGGGATCATTAATATATATATATGAAATAGAAAAAAGTCATACTTTTCACTACAGTAAATATATTTTCAAATGTTGTACTTGTATTTTATTTTCTTCAATTCATTCATTTAGAAGTCTTAAAATAAAGACAAAACGTTGATGGGCATATAACTTAGTGTGTTTCTTTTTTTTTATCTATCATGTCGGGATACTATTTCCATTACGCTCACCCTATATATATATATATATATATATATATATATATATATATATATATATATCTGTAGAAATATATAAATGCCATAAAAATTGGTTGATTTTCTGAATTTTAGTGAATTTTTAAATGAAGGGACGGGTCAAAATGTTGATGCATTTGAACATCGGCCATTCATTTTGCACGTACGTAGTCTTAAATCGTTAGCCAGAAAGGCTGAAGTTATGCCTCTCTCACCCTTTCTCTCTAATTATGTCCGAACAGAAAAGCTAATAAAGAACAAAATGTTTTATATGAAATCATCTCCGAGTTGTTTAATTAAAATGTAATTAAAAACGTTCCATTCAGATAAACGGCCCTAAAAGAATAATCAGTTTCGCACCAAAGAATATAAAATGAACAGGATAAGCGAGTCTTTCGGAGTCTTCATCACTTCATTTCATGAGATCATAATCATCATCACCACCACCATCATCATCATCATATGCAACCAGATAATTTTGTTAGAGTACCAAGGAATTCTTAGGACTTTGCTTATAGTTCGATTAAATTTTGTTTCCTCGGTTTGTAACAGCTGATTAGCAATTACAAAATGGTCATAGACACACATCCGTTTGTCCAAACCGCCATCTACGTTTTCCTAGCCAATAACCAACAATAACAACAACAACAAGCAGAAATTGGAGAAAGGTCAGCTGATGGTCTACTTGTGATGCATGTCTGATACTCTGCATATCCTCTTGTTTAGCTCCCCCTTACCTAAACCGAAACTCTTTAAAAAGTATGACGACAGTACAATCTAAAAATAAGCTTAAACCAGGCTTAGGGGCAAACAAATACAACTTGCCTCCTCCCTTGAGGCTTGCATTCACAAATATCCGTGGGCTTAGAAATAATTAAGCTGATGTTGAAGCATTTCTCTTAACAAATACCCCGGATACCTTAGCACTAAGTGAGACTAACCTACACTCCTCCATCCCCTCTAACTACTTTAACATGCCTGGATATCTCCCACTCTGCCGTAAGGACTCTGACAGACACATGCACGGACTTGGAGTTTACATTCGTAATACCCTCCCCCTGACTAGAGAAACAAACTTAGAAACGGATAATCAAGCCTTTATGTGCTTTAGACTAAACATGCAACACAACATTAGCTACTTTTATTTTCTCTACCGCTCTCCCTCGACTCAAGACTGCACCATAATAAGCAAAGTCTCTGACAGCATAGACACGGCACTCTCACTCGACACTAGCGCACCAGTACATGTATTTGGTGACTTTAATGTCCACCACAAAAACTGGCTTGGATTCTCTACTTACACAGATGCAGCGGGAAGCACAACACATAGCTTCACTATATCTCACTCCCTATCACAAATGGTTACGTTTCCAACCGGTTTCCCTGACCAGGAAGAACAACACGCATCACTTCTAGATCTGTTTTTGACCATAGTTCCCGATGATTGCATAACGAAGGCCCACAGCCCACTTGGGAACGCTGATCATGCAGTGATAATGGTTGAAACTCTAGAGCCAAAACTGAAGAGCTAGTGCTCAAAACAACGAGATATTATAAAAAGGCTGACTGGGAAGCCACCAGGGAACTAATCAGAGATGCCCAATGGGGAAATATTTTTTCTCTCCCTGCTGAACAGTGTGCAAACGAGACCACTGACTGGTTCAAAACTGCAATTGAAGCACATGTTCCCATGGGGAAATTTTATAGCAAACCCCACTCTCTTCAATGGTTTACTTCGACTTGCGCAACTGCCATTGCTCAAAAGCAGCATGCATACTGCAGATTTAACCGACATATGTCCAGTTCAAACAGACTGAAGGATATAGAAGCTAGAAATAACGTTAAGAAAGAAATAGCGACAGCTAAGAGAGAATTTACGGAAACCACTAAAAAACACATCGAAGCACAAAAACTAGGAACTCGTGACTTCTGGAAAATCTACAACATTGTAGTAAATAATGGGCAATCAACAATTCCTCCACTAACCAACAATCACGAGGTTGTCTCCTCAGCAACCGAGAAGGCTAACATGCTTGGCAGTCGGTTTGCCTCAAACTCCACACTGGACCCTTCCAACCACCCCCTACCTGACTTTCCTATGCGGACAGACGCCACGCTAGATGATCTGAAAATCACCCCTGCTCAGGTGCATACCATCATAAAAAACCTTGACATTTCAAAAGCATGTGGATCCGATCTCATCCCAGCTGTGCTATTAAAAAAATGCTCAGCCGAATAACTCCAGTTCTCTCCAAACTCTACCACAAATGCCTTAATGAAGCTTGCTTACCGGGCTGTTGGAAAACTGCTTCTGTGGTACCAGTATTCAAGAATTCTGGCGAAAGGACTGACCCATCAAATTATTGCCCCATTAGCGTCCTCCCACTTTTTGCCAAAATATTTGAAACCTTAATTAACCATGCTCTAGTCCATCACCTTACAGATGCTAAACTTCTGACTGACCAACAATATGGATTTAGACAAGCCTGTTCCACAGCAGACATCCTAACTGTAATCTCTGAACGTATATACCATTCACTGGACAAAGCGGGGGAGGGCAGAGCGGTAGCTCTAGATATATCTAAGGCTTTTGACAGGGGATGGCATGAGGGTCTCCTCATGAAAATTAGATCATATGGTATCACTGGTAGAATACTAAACATAATTAAATCCTTCTTAGATAAGAGAAAAATCCAGGTTGTCCTCGACGGTCGTACATCTAAACTATATGATATAAATGCCGGGGTGCCCCAGGGTTCTATCCTTGGACCTCTATTGTTCCTGATATTCATAAATGACCTCCCCGACAAAATTGCCTCTGAGATGGGTATATATGCTGATGACACTACACTCTATGGCAGGCACGACAGGAAGACGAATGAGCACATTTCTAAAGAAATGGCAGAAACACTAGAGGATGACCTCCAATCTGTTGTGGAATGGGGACAAAAATGGATGGTCACGTTCAATGCCACCAAGACAAAACTAGTTTCATTCAATAATTACAAGAAACCTTCTCTACCACCTATAGCAATGCCCAACGACTCTTTATCTGAGAATACATCTTTCAAACTGCTTGGCCTAACGTTCACAGGAAACATGAGTTGGAACAATTACATTGAAGGCATTGCCATGGCCGCTGCAAGAAAGGTGGGCTCTCTCTACCGTGCTAGACAACTACTACCACCCGAAAGTATCCTGTACCTCTATAAGGCCACCATTCGCCCATGTATGGAGTATTGCTGTCACATTTGGGCTGGTGCATCTGCTACTAGTCTCTCGCTCCTTGACAAGGTTCAAAAGAGAGTCTCAAACCTGATAGGCCCTGAACTGGCATCTAAGCTTCAGCCTCTGTCCCATCGACGAAATGTTGCATCCCTCTGCCTGTTCTACAAGTATTTTAGTGGTAAATGCTCTGACGAACTGCAATCACGTGAGCACCCTCGACAAACCCGACAGGCTGCTAAATCCCACCCCCACACTGTAGAGATCCCTAGATGTAAAAGATCTTTCTACTCCAATAGTTTCTTCCCCAGAACCGCTAGACTTTGGAATTCCATTCCAGGTCCCTGCTTCCCCAACAGTACTGACGTGCAGAAGTTCAAGTGTAACGTGAACCGACATCTTGCTGCCCAAATCCCTAAATATTACCCCAGTAGTTGTTGCCCCTGATAGTAGCCCCCTACACCAAAGTGGCTATTTGCTTTGTTTGGGGTGAAAATGTAATAAAATAAAAAAAAGAAAAAAGATAGTTCTAAAATCTTATAAAAAAATAAATAGAACCTTTATATCTCAATGCAAGGGAGAGAACTTAACACAAGATCTATCTTGTGATTAGTCGCCATTTAATTTGTAACATCTTGTGATTCATGGCATAGTGGCACGAGATTAACTCTGGTTGGTTGGTTGTTTTTGTTTTACGGCATATCAACCGTTTTCAGGTTATTTAATGGTGAATCTGGTGATTTTGAAGAAAATATTTTTAATAGAATATATTTGTTGTTTTTTTTTTCAAGCCGGTTTCTATTTAACCCATAATTGGGACGCTAACAGGTACTACCACTCCGGGTCAGAGTGGACCTGGGAGCAATGGCAATTAAACGGTGGCTCCACACTCCCCAGAGCCTGCAAGCTGGGGCCTCACCATCTGATATAGTTTAAGGTCATATCCAGGACCGAGATTAACTCTATTCCAAATATTATTATAGTTGATTAATTAGTTATGTCTACCCGACATTGCCTAGAAGTGTTCTTTTTTTAAGTCTATTGAATAGTTGGAGTACATATTGGAGACACATATAACGGGGGACGTAGAACAAGGGATGACATTTATATATATTTACATCACGACGACGACTGTGACAATTCTTGCGGACTTCATATTATTAATATGGAGCTGAAACATTTATGCAACAGTTCTTGTTAACCAGATAGAGGAGGGAAGAGACATTATTGATGATGATGGCAGGGACACATAATACTTGGAAAGGGAGTTATACAAGTTCATTTACAAGATGACACATAAAACATATTTACATTTCAGTTACTGGAATGACGACGCGAAGACAAGCAGTTACAAAATATAGATGGTAATTCTTTATTCATCAGCCGGCTGATTTATGACTCAGGAATTCAAGCTTGTATGGCTACATGGTCTACTCTTCTCCTCCTTCGCCTCTAAGGGCATCAGCTCCACTAAGTCGTTGTCCGACTCTCGTCTCTAACTGACTATCACTGTCACTGTAATTCTGATTGTCTCTAATTTCGACCCTGTCTCAATATATTGAGAATCTCCTTTCTTTATGACGTCAGAGGTGTGGTCTACCAACAGACTTTATCACGTTTCAATTTACTCGTACCCTTTGCACATGTATCTAACACCCCTCATAAACAAAAGAAATCTGTAAATTTAATTGTATCATATAACCTATTTTTTACATAACATTTTCAGCTTTGTTATTGTCCATTCTTTTAACTGGCATATTTGATATCCAGTTATTTCTAAAAGAATGGACAATTACTCTATCTCTGACATAAATAATATTTACTTATTTGCGAGAACAATTCAAATCGTTCTGCATTCCTGGGATTTCAATATCTATTATCTTTTAACACTTGCCTACTGGGTTCGATTCTCACCTTTTCCTAATATCATTTTCAAACTTATCCAGTTTTTCTTTCTTACTTACTGGGGTCTGTCGCTTTTCATAACACTAAGTGACATATTAAATGAAACAGTTTTGTTTGGCTATTAAATTATAAACTGAACCAAACTGATAGAAAACTGTTATTGTCTGTTGTTATTTCTCCGCCTAACAGAAAAGAAATGCAAATGCTGCGACGTGCGATTTCTTTTTTTTACATGGGGGTCACCACTTATCAAGGCCCGAAGGCCACTCAGGGATAAGGGTTATTGCGTGTACAGTTATCAATGAGATAGTATTGTAGTAATCATTAGTATTGGGTGTTTTGATAGAGTGTCTTACTTAAGGGGGCGGTTTGTCAGGAGTTTTTTATATTGAACTTGAAGACGTCAATTTGTAGTCAGGTGGGAAACAGGCAAGCGGCATAGAGTTCCACTGGCGTGCAGTTCTAAGAAAGAAGCTTTGCTCATGGAATCTACGTTTGGATTTAGGCAAAGATAAGAGTGGGGAAAATTGAAAATGGTCCTTCAGATTTGAAGTCTGAAGCTCTCCTATTACATATTAGTGACACTGCGCAGTAGCGATTAAGTTAGCTAGTGTGAATTTTTACAAGGGTCACTCTTAGTGCATGTCAGGATAAGCCAGATTTGTAAAAGAGAACCATTCCTAGAGTTGAATAAAAGATAGGAAGCAAGGCAGAAGCAACATGTCAATTGCCATAGATAAAACAAGATGTTATGATGAGATGACGTCATATTTTTTCCAGCGAGAGCAAACTACGGTTTTCAGATTAGTTTCTCTGTTGGAAGCCATGCAAAAGGGACGCGCCAATGATGTAGAAAACTGATAATCTCAGCAAATGTTATCGATATATTGTCCGTCTACGTCACTTATTTCTTAAGTTAGAAAGAATAAGTTAAGAAGGAAATAATTATTTAGTTATTTAGTCTCTCTCCATAAATAAATTCCCTTCAAATAAAACCTTGAAGAAAACTCAGGAACCTCTTTCTTATGTCATTTTATTTTTGCATGATAAGACGCGCAAAAGGGCAACGAAGAGAAAAGACAAAATCAATTCAATAATGGAAAGAAGGAAAAATGTAATTCTCATTTTATGAAATATATTTATAAACGCGAAAGAAGAGAGCTCAAAAATCTCGTATAAATGACATTTTGTTATTGAAATGTTACACAGAACACACACACATAGCACAGCCAAGCAAACAAGGCAGTGAGTATTGGCCCCATATGAATTTCATTATAGAGTTAAATCCTACCATAATGCATTTCTGTTCATTGGCAAACAAATAAGCCATTTAATTATTATGTTGAATTGTAAACTAAAAAAGTAAAATTGAAAGCGAAATGTTTTTTTAAAGAAAATAATTGAAAGAATTTAAGAGTTTTTAAATCCTCGAAATGTAGATGTGATCATACAAACCTTTTATATTATTATTATTTAATTCTTATGCGTCTTTCAAAAAGCAAAAAAAGCAACATAAAACAAAGAAACAAAGAAAAAAACAAATAACAACAAAAACAACAACAAAACAAACAACATAAAACAAAAAAACAGAGCAAAGAAAAAAACAAAGAAACAGAAGTAAAAGATTTTTAAAAAAGCAGTGAAGACTTCCCATGGCAATAGCAACAAATACACTAAAGAAAACTGTAATCTACGCATTCAATTTTTTAAACTTCAAAACACATACAAAATTCTACTTCTTCCACTGACAAGATTAGCAGCAGCCATTTGTTTCCTACACAAATAATTAAATAATAGCAAACGTTCTGCCATTTAAGTGATACTACTAAACAAGGCATAAAAATACAGTAAAAATATTCAACAGCAACTAATTAAATTGACAAGCATGTTTAAGTATGAATAAAAATGAAACAAATACCATTGTGTCGACATTTTCATGTGAAAATTAAATTAATCCTAATATGCAAACATCCATATTTGTATGTTTTCTTTCTGCAGATTACTACTTAGTTGACTTAAAACATAATTTGGGTTTAATTTATTCAATGATGAACGTTAGACTTGTACTAATTGAAAGGGAAAAAAAAACAAATTAATAATGAAATATTTGTAAGTTCTTTCTAATTTGCTGTTATTAAGGAAATGTGGCAGTGCCATTACCATTCACTCTAAGCGAGTTGGACCGGCTTCATCCAAAGGAAGAAGTGTCTAGGTGGTTTTAAATTCACAAACCGTCTCCAGTCGGATACATATTCCAGTTAGCGAAGATAACGACGTTAGGTTTTTGCAGAAAATCTAACGACGTTAGGGTGTTGCAAATGTTGACGTCCTCCTACATACAGCGCCTAGTATTTCCAAATGATCACCCATCTAGTAGTGATCGGGCTCGATGTTGCTTAATGTCAGTGATCTAAGGAGAGCGGGTGCGTGAACATGCTTACGCCATATGTAACTAAGTGTTGGAGCTCGACTGAACGCATGGAATAAATGACTACAACACGAAGGTAAAGTAGGGCAGATGAATTAAAAGCAAGAAAGTATATACAAATGTTTACATAGAGTCCATTGGTATAGTCATGGGGAGACCGTCCCAGGAGAAGGTGGTCGTCGACTCTCGATCTTGTGTCTCTCTCACTGAGTCTCTTGTTGGGTCTCTCCCGTCTTTACGGTACCAACCATATTTATATAGTTGACACTCCATGTATGCTAATTAGATGGATCTTACCACAACACTAAAAAAAAAACAAAAAAAAAAACAAATGATAACTTTTTAAAGATTTTATTTATATAATCAAATTGTAAATAATACCGTAAGGCGGGGCAAATACCGCAACCAGAGACCAGAAAAACATTGTATTCCACATCGTAACCTGAAAAAAAACATATCCTATGGGTACCGTATCCGGGTTCTACTGTATATACTAAATATTAACTTAATACCAAACAAAAATGAATTGATAAAATAATTTCTAACACTATTGTTAATGCTTACTCATTCATTTATTTATTATTTACTAGCAGGCCGCCGGCGTTGCCCAGTCGTAAAATACACTTAGAATCTAACCCCTAACATATAGCTATCCAACCTCATTTTCAGCCTCGGCGCCACGCCCGTACATATAAAAATAGTTAAAATATAACCTTGTTCAATATATAATTGTAGATTAGTGCATGCAAACAGGTTTAGTCAACTACTCCTACCAAAGTCAATTGTTTTTTTGTTTTTAATTTTGACCACTTAGCAACAACTTTTGCTGGTTAAAAACCAAATCGAAAGTGTGCTGCATGTCCAAATACTCTATATATCAAATGTTTACTCTGTACACTAAATATTAAGAGTTTGCTAGAGACTTCGCTAGCATACACTGACAAGATTACTTACACACATACACACACACACATAAAGATATGCATATATATATATTATTTATTTTTATGATTAACGTATAAAGACTCATAACACTTAATGTCAAATAATCCACGTGCAGGCTCTTTTTTCCTGACACATGCAAAATCAATGTATAAACAGAACCCTCCCTCCCACCCACCCACACTTTCCTATACAATTTACAGTTCCAGTAAAATTATGATCCACTTTAATTATTTCAGATTTATATCCTGTTGTTAAATAGCTTTGAATAATCTTCCAATAGGTTCTAATGCGATCTTCCCCTTTTTTATCTCCGTTTTTTATCCCCTTTTTATCCTCTTTCTTAGTAAGCTCGCAACTTTTTATGATCCTTTTATACTTTTTTTGAAGAGCTCCATTTTTCCTTTTCAATTTCTTTCTAATCTTTCCCATTTTCCTTTTTGGCGTCGAGAGGTTCTAGGTCACCTGAGGAAATCGCTTTGGCTGAAACAGATGGCTATTTGTAGCGACCATATGTAACTGTTTGCCCTCAAATAATAAATCAAATGTTTTGCTCTTTTTATTGAGCACTATTTAACAACCACGTTGTCTTCATTAGTCCCGACTTTTGAACACCTTAAACCTGAATATATATATATATATATATATATATATATATATATATATATATATATATATATATATATAACTACTTCATTTACTCACATAAAATTAATATAAAAAGTATAGATTTATGCGTAAACTTTAAGTATTTACTTTAAAAGGGCTCAATACATAGGTAGAGCTAGTTAGTAATAGTAAATAAATATATATGGCGATTAAGCTACACTGAATATTCGGCGTTTCATCCACTCTAGGATTCGTCAGGCTTATGTGCGAATTCTGTGGTTGTTTCTCGTTTTTATATGGTCCTCTTCTGTTGACGATTTTAGTTAGCCAATCAGCTTTCTAGTATCCACCGCGCCCCTTCGTATCAGCCAATTGGCATGCATTTTATCGAACAAAGGATTTGTTTTAGAATAGGTTAGTGGTTTAAGGCAGACCTTTTCCTTTTTTTTTATATATATAAATATAGATATGTGTACATACATATATGCACATATATATGATGATTGCAACGTCTTGTCAGACGAGTGCCACTCCTTTAGACATTTAAAATCCATGAGTCCAAATACCTGAGGGAGTATCTATACAAAGATGATGTTGCAGAGTGTTAGCTTTGTACAACAGCTAAGTCTCTCTCTCGGTTCAAAATGTTGAGATCCAGCAACAAGCAAGAACAAGATAGCCAGAAACAAATTAAACTGCAGACCAGCTTAATGCGGGTACTGGTCTTCCGCTTTATGGTTTTTTAAATCAGAGATTTGCTTCTCCTAGAAAGGTTGCCTTCACCACGGCTTACGGGAGCCTTCTCCACCCCAATACACATATACACACAGACAAATATACACGGTGCTAGTTGGCCGTTGACCCAGAAAAAGAGTTCATTCGCCCTTTGGAATACATATATACATATATGTGTGATCGTTTATGTATATTCATGTTTATCTAATTTATTTATTTTTTATTTTCTATTGTTTTTGTTAGTTTTAAAGCTATTTTGTATCGCTATCCTAGAGTAAGTTTTATTTTGTGAACACGATTATTTGTTATTTCTCTCCTACAGTTTAATAGATTTTGGGGTTCTTTAAAGTACAGGATAGCAAATTTTTCATGAAGGTATAATTTACATGGGTTGTCTAAATGCCTACACGTGGTAGCTTGTCTTATTATTTTCCATTCGACTACCAGCGAATTTCCGCTTTCTTTGAGTTCCCAGTATTTATTCGCTAGTATTGTTTTTATACGGTGTTTTTTTATTGTTGAATGTACTTTTGTTGTCATAGTATCGGGTTTTGAAATCTAAGGAAGTCATGCCTACGTAATATTTCTTGTTATTCGGATTTTCTTTCGTAAAACTGTTGCCTGATAAACTACGCTTTTTGTTAGACATTTATTTTGAACTGGGCAAAGTGTGCGGTGTCTACAGTTGCATTTATCTTGTTCGTTATTAGTATTTTTATTTATGGTATGGTTGTTCTTGTCCGGTGTTGGTTTGTTATTATTATTATTATCATTATTATTATTATTATTATTATTATTATTATTATTATTATTATTATTATTATTATTATTTCTGCTAGTGTTGGTTTTATTTTTGTCATGGTGTCTACTTTTTTATTTTGTTGTTGTTTGCATTGTTTTTATTTAGTATTTTGTTATTATGTGCTTTAATTATCATCTCTAAATTTTCGCAACAACTGTAGGATAACTTTAAGGTATTTTTATTTAAGATTTTGTGTAAGGGGGTGGTTGCGGGGAAAGTGTTTTTCAATAAGATCTAGAAATTTCTTGCCAAGTTTTGTTTTTAACATTTGATTGTATGGGGCCGTATACCAAATTATAGTTCTTTTTCTTCTATTTTTAATTTTATTATAGTTGTTGGTGTTTTGTTGCTTATATTTGATATCGATATTTTTGTATCCACTATTTTTTTAAGGCTGTTTTGTAGATATTGGTTGACCTGTTAAATGCATTTTCATCGCTTGAGTTATTACTGAGTCTACTTACGATCGAGTTAGGAATGTGTTTTATAATTGATGGTGGGTGATAGGACTTAGGGTTTACGTAAATTGGAGTAGCGTTATCTTTTAAGTATGGTTCATATGTGTTTTTATCTAAGTTTAACGTGACGTCCAGGAAGTTTGTTATTTTTATGTTAACTGATACACGTCTGCTTTTAGGCCTAATTTTTTCATTTCCTTGTGTATGATTTTCTTAAAGTTTTCTCCTTTGACTTTGTTGGAGTTTTTTATTATAGCTAGTCCGTCATCTCTATATAGGCCGATATCCGTAGTATCGAATATGCTTGTGAGGGTATATAGAATGAATAATCCCACAAGATCTGATGCCTCTACAGAATCTCTGGCACCCATCGCTAAATCAAACCCTAAGTCCTATCACCCACCATCAATTATAAAACACATTGCTAACTCGATCGTAAGTAGACTCAGTAATAACTCAAGCGATGAAAATGCATTTAACAGGTCAACCAATATCTACGAAACAGCCTTAAAAAAGAGTGGATACAAAAATATCGATATCAAATATAAGCAACAAAACACCAACAACTATAATAAAATTAAAAATAGAAGAAAAAGAACTATGATTTGGTATACGGCCCCATACAATCAAATGTTAAAAACAAAACTTGGCAAGAAATTTCTAGATCTTATTGAAAAACACTTTCCCGCAACCACCCCCTTACACAAAATCTTAAATAAAAATACCTTAAAGTTATCCTACAGTTGTTGCGAAAATTTAGAGATGATAATTAAAGCACATAATAACAAAATACTAAATAAAACAATGTAAACAACAACAAAATAAAAAAGTAGACACCATGACAAAAATAAAACCAACACTAGCAGAAATAATAATAATAATAATAATAATAATAATAATAATAATAATAATAATGATAATAATAATAATAATAATAATAATAATAACAAACCAACACCAGACAAGAACAACCATACCATAAATAAAAATACTAATAATGAACAAGATAAATGCAACTGTAGACACCGCACACTTTGCCCAGTTCAAAATAAATGTTTAACAAAAAGCGTAGTTTATCAGGCAACAATCTTTACGAAAGAAAATCCGAATAACAAGAAATATTACGTAGGCATGACTTCCTTAGATTTCAAAGCCCGATACTATGACCACAAAAGTACATTCAACAATAAAAAAACACCGTATAAAAACAACACTAGCGAATAAATACTGGGAACTCAAAGAAAGCGGAAATTCGCTGGTAGTCGAATGGAAAATAATAAGACAAGCTACCACGTGTAGGCATTTAGACGACCCCTGTAAATTATACCTTCATGAAAAATTTGCTATCCTGTACTTTAAAGAACCCCAAAATCTATTAAACTGTAGAAGAGAAATAGCAAATAATCGTGTTCACAAAATAAAACTTACTCTAGGATAGCGATACAAAATAGCTTTAAAACTAACAAAAACAATAGAAAATAAACAAATAAATAAATTAAATAAACACGAATATACATAAACGATCACATGTATGTATATATGTATGTATATATATGTGCATATATGTATGTACACATATGTATATTTATATATATAAAAAAAATAAATAAAAAAAAGGAAAAGGTCTGCCTTAAACCACTAACCTAGTTCTAAAACAGATCCTTTGTTCGATAAAATGCATGCCCATTGGCTGATAGGAAGGGCGCGGTGGATACTAGAAAGCTGATTGGCTAACTAAAATCCTCAACAGAAGAGGACCATATAAAAAGGAGAAACAACCACAGAATTCATGCATAAGCCTGACGAATCCTAGAGTGGATCAAAAGCTGAATATTCAGTGTAGCTTAATCGCCATATATATTTTATAAATTACTATATATATATATATATATATATATATATAAACATTTCCATGTGCTAGAACGTTTTTATCTTAAATTCTACACAATTATGCAGAATGTAGAAGCTATGCATAAACAGAATTATATGGGAGGATATTGTGGTAATGTCCTGTTTGGAATGTGAGGCGGGCTGTGAGCTGTGTGCAGTGGTGTATCTGTTCTAATGGGTTATGGTTGTAATGGTAAGTGTTAGGTGGGAGCCGTATGTAGAGTTATATATATATGAGTGGTAGTAGATTTTTATATTTATTTATTTTTTTTTTTTTTATAATTGGTTTGTATTACTTCAGCTAACTTTTAATTTTAGTTGGTTTGTATTAACTTTTGATTTTAGTTGGTTTGTATTACTTCAGTACCTTTTAATATTAATTAATTATTACTATTATTATTTATTTTTTATTTTTTATTTTTTTAAATATATACTCACATTCCAAACAGGACATTACCACAATCTCCTCCCATATAAATAATACAAAAATAAATAAATAAATAAAATAACAATAATATACTAAAAGAAACCTAATAAATAAAACAGCAGTATATTTAATATATAAAAAAAAGATTAATTAAAATTAAAAGTTACTGAAGTAATACAAACCAACTAAAATCAAAGTTAATACAAGCTAACTAAAATTAAAAGTTAGCTGAAGTAATACAAACAATTAGAATAAAAAATAAATATAAAAATCTACTACCACTCATGAAAATAAATAAATTAACAACTCCCCAAAAATATCACTCCTATTCCCCTTCCCTTCCCCTCACCTATCTTCCTACCCCCAACAACACTAACCTAAACACCCAGCTGCCGATCCCGACCT
Source organism: Euprymna scolopes (assembly GCF_053919585.1). Taxonomy (NCBI): domain Eukaryota; kingdom Metazoa; phylum Mollusca; class Cephalopoda; order Sepiida; family Sepiolidae; genus Euprymna; species Euprymna scolopes. The sequence continues at coordinate 93,535,280 of NC_136494.1, forward strand.
CTCCCCCTTTTTCACATCCTGCCTCTACTGTAGCCGACCGGACGCAGCCCAGCAGGGACTTAAGTGACCCAGAAAAGCAGAGATACCCACACATCAGCAGAAAAAAAAACAAATTAAAAAAAAAATAAATAATAATAATAATGATAAAGACAACATAACAGAGAACAATAAAAAAAGCTCACGCTAAAACAAGTTATAAACAAAAAAAAATAAATAAATAAAATAAAAATAAAGACAAATAAAAATAGCAAATTTATAAAGATGTTAATTACCTAATCATACCATACATAAATCCCCTACTCACATTTTCCCCGAGGCCTCACATAGCTACACAACTTCCGGCCGTTCATCCAGCATGCTTTGAACCGACCTGTTACGCACACCATTTGAAAAGGGAAAATTTTTCCGAAATTAATAATGGAATACGTCGCATGGAATTACAAGTAAGACATTTTACCATACAACTGAATAAATATATATAAAAAAATAATAAAATATATATATATATATATATATATGTATGAACTTATTGATTTGTAATCGCCACTTGTTCTCGTCTCCTCTTACCAACAGCGACTATAATTCATTCCTCGCATTGTGACAGCCTTCTAAATCTCTTTTACATATATATATATATATATATATATATATATATATATATATGTTCATAGTTCTTATTAGAAGAGGACTGATGTAATATATTGTTGTTGTTGCTATATTCGTCTTAGTAGAGAGTCTTAGAGGTCCATGTTGTGTGCAAATATATTGTGTATATATCAAGAGAGAGACATACTATGAGATAGAGACAGTCTGATATATAAAGAGACAGGGTACAGGCTAATACAGGAGAGACGAGCATGTAATTCAATGAGAGGAGATTTATTATATATTGATAGATAGACCGAGAAATAGTGCGTTTGAGATTTATACTTTTGACAGTTCTGTGAATGGAAGTGTTTCTATAAACATTGACACATATATTTCTTACCTATTTTTAAGATGATGATTTTCATAAGTTCTTATAATATAAATGGACATTGAATACATAACACGAAGACGCAGATACAAAAAGATGAATTTGTTTGTTTATTATACCATATGATGTGACCGGTCAATGGCTTTGCATCAAAGAATTCAAGTCTTATATGATTCTTCTTCTAACTCCGCTTCCAAGGTTCTGTCAGCTCTGTCTCTGCCTTCTCTCTTCTCCCCTTACTGACTGAGTCCCCGACTGAGTTTTTTGACTGACTGACCAAAACTCTCTATATTGAGACCCATAACGTCATTGCATGACCAACACGTGCATATTAGACACATGGCATGACATGCCTCCGCGTTTAAGCATGCATTGTTACTCACATGTTTCAACTCCGATTTCTCTAACCTACTTTACAAATATGTTTAATATTTTCTATTGTTCTTATCTAGATTCCTTATTTTAATTTCATTTCAATAACAGAAACAAAATTCATCATTACATTCCTTTCTCTATAAACAGATATCTATTTTGTGTGAGCTAAACAATGGCAATTCCACATTCCTTATTTTCACTAACATTCTGTGTTTCAATAATATTATGTATTCTGTATTTATTTTAACTTATGATTGGAATTCTCAATTCCAAATCTAGCTTCGCAAGTTCGAATCCTTGACTATCCTATTTCATATTTACTCACTTACAAGAACAGGTGACTGTTCCATAACATATATATATATATATATATATATATATATATATATATATATATATATATATATATATATATATATATAGTGCTCGTTTGAGCGTCAATCTATGGTCCCCTCTCACCAAACTTTCACAAGAAACACTCGCCTAGCTGAAAACACTATCAATAATTTCCCCCACTCTTTATCTGTGCTAAATCTAAACGTACATTCCATGAACAAAGTTTCTTTCTTAGAACTGTACGCCAGTGGAAGTGTCTTCTGTTTGCCTGCTTTCCAGCTGACTACAATATGGTTGTCTTCGTGTACAATGTAAAAAAGTTCTTGATGAACCGTTTCACTTAGGTTAATAACTTCACCGAATTTCCATGACTAACGATTACTATACTGTTTTTTTTGTTTTTTTTTTACACAGTGATCACCACTTATAAAGGCCCGGTAGCCACTCAGGGATAAGGGTTATTGCAAGTACATATAATTAGTGTGGAGATTTGATGAAGTGTTTACTTAAAGAGGCGGTTCATTAGGAATTTGTTAACGTTGGACTTGAAGACATCCAAGTTGTAGTCCGGTGGGAAGCAGGCAGACGGAACAGAGTTCCACAGGCGTGCAGTTCTAAGAAAGAAGCTTTGTTCATGGAATCCGCATTTTGATTTAGGCACAGATATAGAGTGGGAGAAATTTTTCACAGTGGATTCAGCTAGACAGGTGTTTTTCGTGAAAGATTGGCGAGGGGGACCAGAGATTGGAGTTCAGACGAGCACCTGCCATGGAAATAACGATAAAACAAGGATAGGCTCGCAATGTCTCTTCTGTGGGAGAGAGGTTGCAGGGTAGAGAAAAGGGCATCCCCCACTAAGCCACAAAGTCTATTTTGTACTCTGTCAAGGCAGGATAGGCTGTTTTTAGCAGCTCCTGCCCAGATATGGTAACAGTATTCCATCCTTGGACATACTTGGCTTTTATACAGATAGAGAATTGCATCATTAGTGAGATATCTTCTGGAGCGGTAGAAGGATCCCACCATCTTTCCAGCGACCTTGGCAACAGACTTGATGTACATGTTCCATTTCAGATCAGGAGTAAAGGTCAAACCCAGAAGCTTGTCAAAACACGGGGCCTCACCCAGACGAGAGCCATCCATCACAATTGATGCCAGATGGGGATCAGAGCGTTGATGATGTAAGGATAGGAGTTTGGTTTTGGATGCATTAAAGGTAACCAGCCACATCTTCCCCCACTGAACCACATGCTCGAGATCAGAGGAGAGAGAATCAGAGAGAACTTTGTCATTTACAGCCTTTGATGTGTTGCCGTAGATGGTCGTGTTATCAGCATAGATGTCAACGAATGATTTAAGTATGTGTTTAGGGAGGTCATTGATGTAGATCAGGAAGAGAGTTGGGCCCAGGATTGACCCCTGTGCAATTGACTTATGTACACTCCTTAACCCTTATCCTCGAGTGGCATCTGGGCCTTGAAAAGTGGTGATGCCTATATATATATATAATCGTACTCTCTTTTCAAAAGAGGGGAGATATAAAATATGAGCAATAAATAATATAGATGCTTTATTATCGCCAGTCTTCTTCGTACTAACATCTCACTTAAGGCTTAGATTTATTTTTGGGTAAAGTTCCCCCGGGGTTTTCCTTTCACTTCAGTAAATAATGGTCTTTTGTTATATATATGGCGTACTATTATCCTTATATATATGATGTTTATGTTTATATATATATATATATATATAAGTGATAGTGTCTGTGTGTGTCTGTGCGTCTGTGTGCATTTCCCTACGCTAAAACTCTGTCAATTTTAAGCCTAGAGATTCGAAATTCGATATACAGGGTACTGAGATTTGGGAAAATCGATGTGATAGGTTTTCGACAGAAATTTGGCGATTAAGTGGTCAATATTCAACGATTTGACCTTTGAGAACTCTACCAAACTCCTCCTACAATTTTGGGTCTAGACACGTGATATTTTAGATATAGATTCCTTGGACATGGATCTAACTTATTAAATTTACTTGATCCCTAAACAATAAATGTTAAGAGGTCATAATAGGGGTCAAAGTTTTAAAAAATTGACCTTTTTTTTTTTTTTCTCAGCATACACCTCAAAACACCTGGGCAACGCCGGGCACCGATTGCAGCAATAGGTTTTGTGGATGTATATATATATAGTGAATGGATGACAAAAGTATCTGAAAACGAACTGAATGCATGGGTTGATGCAAGTTCACTGGCTACAGATGTCGTGTTGGAACAATTGGGTGTTGTTGTGGAAGATGCATGCTTGCTTCATCCAAAAAATGATGCCAAGCACATAAATTTGTCAGAACTTGATGCCATGCTAAATAGCCTTAATCATGCATTGCAATGGCAGGCCAAGGTTGTGCATCTCCACACTGACTCATTGTGTGTTTACTACTGGTTGACTGACACTTTGACTGGAAAGGCTCGAGTGAAGACTAAAGCCGTAAGTGAGATGTTAGTACGAAGAAGACTGGCGATAATAAAGCATCTAGTTGACGAATACAGCTTGCAGGTGGACATTACCTTAGTTTCGTTAGTGCAGAATTTGGGTGATTGCTTGACTCGAGTACCAAAGAGGTGTATTGATGTAATGAAGCAGGGATCTGATCCTCCGCAATTGATATACATGACCGTAACAGATCAATTAATACCTGATCAAATCTGTATACTACATCAGCAGAGTAGACATCCCGGAATTTGGAGGACCACATATTTTATTAGAAAAGTGTGTCCTTCAACTACAAGGGCATCAATCAAGGCAGTCATATGCTCGTGTGAATAGTGTCAGCGAATTGATCCGGTACAATCCCAATGGCAAAAAGGGAAGCTTGAGGTGGAGGACAACTAGTGTCGGGTAGGGATGGATGTAATACATTATGATGGCAAGCATTTTTTGACCATAACAGATTGTGGCCCGACACGTTTCACGATATGGCGCCTGTTGACATGACAGGATGCATCTAACATTATACGACAGTTGAGAGCCGTTTTTCTTGAACGTGGTGCCCTGCTTGAAATCTTGACTGATAATGCCACTAGATTTCGATTTCAAGAATTTCAGAAATTAACACACGAATGGGGGATTAGAACACGTTACCGATGCGCATATTTTCCTGAAGGTAACAGTATATCGGAGCAGTGTCACCGCACCGTCAAAAGAATTGCATCCAGGACACAGTTCTTAATTCCAGAAGCTGTGTACTGGTATAATGTGACACCCAAGGATGATGCAACACCAGCAACTATACCATCTAATGGGATTAATCGCTACAAACAGCATATAAAAGGAATAGATGTCACACCATCAGTGGTTAGAGTTGTCAATAAACCATATAAATTTGGAGACTGTGTTTTGGGGGGTAAAACCCCCGAATGCTGGGTGCACTGCAAAATTTTGCAGAGGACAAATATGTTGATTGATGGTGTACCATGTCATGTGAGAGATATCCGTGCCTGTTGTGCCTCTTTGGATTTTGAGGACGATGGGGAGGATCACATACAGTTCAGGAATAATCCTGATCGCCTACTGCCCCTTCAGATGAGCATAGAAACACTACCTACAGAACCAGATGAGCGAATGATGGGACACGCTGGTGGAAATAGTGATGAGAAAGATAGACACGAGAAAGTGATGCCTCCAATTTCTGATCGGAGTACCCGAGAAAGATGAATACTGTCCACCCCCTTGAATGTGAAACACCGCCTATAGAACCATGAGAGGGGATGATGGAACATACTGAGGAAGATGGAAACAAGGAAGTAATGCCTCCAATTCTTCAAAGAAGTACCCAACAAAGACGGACACTGCCCCTTGCCCTAATTTTGAAACACGGCCTATGGAACCACGAGAGGGGATAATGGAACATACTGGTTGCAATAACGGTGGTAATGAGGAAGATGGCAATGAGAAAGTGATGCTCCCGATTCTTCGAAGAAGTACCCGACAAAGATGACTGCCCACCATGGCGAAACAGTTTGTCTCATGGTGAATAACCATGCGACTATGAATGTTTATGCAAATAAGACTGCTCTATAAAGCGGACGTGAAGCGAGCATTAGGCGAGTTGAGAGAAAGTGTGTTACTCACGCAGACATGTGGAAGTCAGTTGGAAGATCGTTGCGTTTGGAAGTCGGAAGTTTTGACAATGTCGAATTTAACCGAGAAATTTTGATTTGAAGCGGAGAATAAATAACACTTGAGTTGTTTGATTATAATTTGTATATATAGTGTCCTGGCAAGTAGCTTCCGTTTTGCTGTTTCGGTTGTCTCCCCATGTGCCACTGCCAGGCCACTAATAAATGTCACCTTCTTGCTTTTGAGATGAGTCATCATCGATCGAAGGCTGTTTCTCCGCATATACATATATACATTTCTCTAAATGAGAAGTATTAAACTGTGGCAACATCAAGTACAGCTTCGTCCTTTCTAGGTGTACAAATCGTTCGACTTTTTATTTCGCTCTGTCAGTTTTTTTCGCAAAAGTATTTTATTTTATTTATTTTTTCTTCTTCTCGATATTTGAAAAGTTTATGATGGATATTTCTTGTCACCTTCTAAAGGAAAAGTAAATTAGTCAGATGACAGTTACTTTCGAGCTCGTATATGACAAGGCAAGACCGAGAATATTGTAGGGTGGAAAAACTGGATAATGGCTGTTAACGGTTGGAGATCTTCATACCGGAACAGAAGAAAAAAAAACGGTTATAAATAAAGAAAAAAACACATTATGAAATTTCTTTGAGTTGCTCCTCTTGCCAAACAGTTTTTTTTTTCTTGACAGGAAAGATTCAGACATTTTTTTCTATCGGCTATAGCTTGTTAGACTCTTCTGACGGGTTTGCTAATAAATTTGCTGATGATATATATATATATATATATATATATATATATATATATATATATATATATATATAAATTATAAATGTACCTTTATTATAACTGATTAAAATAGCACCCTTCTCACTAAAAATATCAAGCGTATCTATGCGCTTAATTTTAAGAAAAGGTCACCATAATTTTATCATTTTTTTTCCTTTTATTTTTCTGTACTCTTCTTCCTATTTTTTCTAATATGCAGTTTTTCTTTGCATTAAATGACTGGCCTCGTGTAAAATCAGAGGTTTATTGTTGCCTAACGATGTCTTTTAAGACTGAAACAGTAAATTTATTGTAGCGACTTATGGTAATTTTGTATCTTATTCAATTTAGGTAAACAAAATTATCATAAGTCACTACAATAAATTTACTGACAGGCATGAATAAACAGATATAAAATATACAATATATTGTATTTCGGTTGCGATTCAAGCCACTCAAGTCATATCGATATATGTGTTTGTGTTATAAAAGGAAATAACCGAAAATCAAAGAGTTATCTTCCCTCGATCGGAAAGGGGAAACTTTTCAAGATGGCTGACACAGTATTTTACATAATATGTTGCTCTAACGTTTTACTATTTTTCTGTTCAAAAAAATAAATAATTTTGTGCCAAAGCGATGTCTTCTTGTAATTCCCACCTTTAACAACCAGTTATATTCAGTGACGACATAATAGATTTGGTGACGAGGATGAGATGAACTTCGATTAAAAAAAAATAAACAAGACCCGGTTGGACGAACCACATGAGGCCTTAGAAAAAAAAATCCAACGGACTTGTCTCTTCGAAAAAAAAAATCAACAACAAAACTGCATTATTTCTTCGTCATGGATCCAAATTTACTGGAAAGGATACTTAGAAGTCAGCAAGTATAAATTCTTGAGGCACAAAACAAATTCATAGAAACATTAACGTTTCAATTTCAGACACAATTGGCTTCGTCAACTGTAAGTAACTCCTAATATTATATTATAAATTTTATCACCGATTTTCAATTGAATCCGGAATTAAAACAGACATTTTCCGTTTGGTTTGACCGATGAAAAAATACGTTTAAAAATGATTTTAAAGAAAAAAAAACGATGACTGGAAAAGACAGTTATTGTTTAAAAACTGGTTTCTATTGACCATGAACGTTATGTAAACTTCACTCTACCAAAGAAACCAGAGAATTTCACATTTGACGAAACAGTAGCCCAGTTAACAGACATTTTTGGTGATCCATCATCATTGTTTAATATCCGATACAATTGTTTGAAGTAGACGAAAAGAAAAAGTTAATGACGATTTTATCAAATATGCTGGAGTGGTTAATGTTCAGTGTGAAAATTTTCGACTGAAATCACTTACAGAGGTCCAATTTAAATGCCTTATTTTTATTGCAGGGCTAAAATATCCAGCAGACGCTGACGTGCGCACACATTTACTGTCTATGTTAAATAAAGACAAAGAAATGACACTTCAAATTCTGACCACAGAATGTCAACGCTTGATAAATCTTACACGGGACACTGCCATCATGCAACAACAACATTCTGCTATTACATCTGTTTCCAGTTAAAAATCTGTACAAAAATTCCCGACTGGAAAGAATAAAAAGCCGCCAACACCCTGTTGTGTTGGTCATGTGGTGATATGCATTATGCGCGTTTCTGTCCTTTTAAAAGACACATGTGCCAACTTTGTTCATGTTGTGGTCACAGGGACGGATTTTGTGAAAAGATAACTTTAAAACTACCAGGATGAACTCTTCACCGACAAGAGGCAAAACTCATAAGAAAATGACAACGCGTTTCCAAAAATCTACTACAAATTCAATTTTTGCTTCGTTTAATGTAAATTTTGAAGCTCGTAAGAAATATATAATTGTTGAGATAAACAACAAGCCAATAAAATTTCAATTCGATACTGATTCCGACATAACTCTGATTTCACAGTCAACATGGGAATTATTAGGAAAACCAACACTTAAAAATACTAAGCATATTGCTTGCCGTGCATTTGGAAACAAAGTACCACTAACTGGCGAGTTAACATGCAATGTCTCTTTCAAAGAAGATCATTTTTTCGGGTACGCTATGTTTCTGATTCATCAATCTTGAATCTTCTTGGTTTGGATTTCATCGAGGAACTTGATCTTTAAATGTTCCACAATACAATTTTCAATTCTTTCAATGTTAATGCTGCGGCAGATGTTGAAACATATTTTAAGAACATTCTTAAAACAAAGTTCAGCAACGTTTTTCGATGAGGTTTTGGATGCTGTACGAAAGTCAAAGCAACTTTAAAACTAAAATCTAATGCAAAGCCAGTTTTTACCATACGCAGCTTTAGCTACAGTGTAAAAAGAATTAGACCGCCTTCAACAAGCTGGAATAATCCAATCTACAGGGTGGCCGAAAAGTCCCAGGAAACTATACATGTATTTTTAATAAAACACAGTATTTTTAATGAAACACACAGAAAACATATATATTCAACAAAAAAGAGAACTTTATTAGAAACAAAGCAGAAAACAACTAGAGTAATTTAGTGGTCTATGGGATCAGTATGCGGTCGTGAACCCAAACAGCAGCAATTAAGCGCTCCTCAACAGTAAATACACTGATGTCAGTCATAACCTGAAAAAATAAATGAAATAAATTGTTTTAACAACATTAGAATATTAAAATCAATCATATTTAACAGCATTAAAATATTAAAAATAGAGTGTCCTGGGACTTTTCGGCCACCCTGTACAAATTATTCATCCTGGGCAGCGCCTATTGTTATTATGAAGAAGGCTAATGGCAAGGTACGTGTGTGTGCGGATTTTTCCACAGGATTAAACGATGCAATGGAGACACATCAGTATCCACTACCTGTATCAGATGATTTGTTCTCAAAACTCAACGCTGGAACTTGATTTGCAAAACTAGATCTTGCAGATGCATATTTACAAATGGAAGTTGAAGAAGATTAAAAAAAATCTTCTCACTATCAACACCCACAAGGGATTATTTCGTTTCAATCGTCTTCCGTTTGGGGTCAAGTCAGTCCCGGCTATATTCCAACAAAACATGGATGCCATGCTCACAGGATTGCCAGGAGTTTCTGCCTACACAGGGTTTCCAGGAGTTTCTGCTATGATATCATCGTTGCAGGCACATCTCAAGAGGAACTTCTGCATCACTTAACTTTCGTGCTGGATCGAATTCAACAATATGGATTCCACTTAAGACTTGACAAATGCAAATTTTTCCAAAATTTTTCTTCTGTGAAATACCTTGGACTTTTATTTGACAAAAATGGTCGAAAACCAGATCCAGATAACATTCAAGTCATAAAACACATGCCACGCCCAAGGGATGTTTCAACACTACGATCCTTTCTGGGCCTTGTAAGCAATTATGGTTCCTTTTTACCTGAATTGCACAAATTTCGTGGACCTCTTAATCATTTTTTAAAAAAAAAAATACTAAATGGAACTAGTCAAGTACACGCAAAAAATCATTTGAAAAAGTAAAATCACTCCTTCACTCAGTCCTATTGCTTACACACTATAATCCATCATTAGACATTACTGTTGTGACGGATGCTTCAGACTATGGAGTTGGAGCAGTAATATCACATATTTTTCCTGATGGAAGTGAAAAAGCCATTGCACATGCATCAAAATCATTGACACCCACTGAACGAAAATATGCTGTAAAATATTTCACAAAAAGCTATACGGCTGTCATTTTAATCTGATCACAGACCACAAGCCTTTAACAAGTATTTTTGGTTCAAATAAAGGAATTCCTGTTTATACAGCAAACCGCTTACAAAGATGGGGAACTATGCTGTTGGATTATGATTTCTCTTTAAAATACCAACCAGGCAGCAAAATTGGCGAAGCAGATGCGTTATCCAGCCTCATCTCTTCTCATCAAAAAGCTGTAGAATACAGCGTCATCGTTGCTATATCTGTAGAATCTGAAGTTGTCTCTGGACTTGTTTCCACAGAGCGGGCACTACCGGTCACATCGGAGATGATCCAGGATGCTACAGCCGCAGACCCACTACTACAAAAAGTTCTGCACTTCCACTCTACCAACTAGTCTTATAAGTGCACTGATCAGCAATTTCAACCATTTTTCAGTGAAGATCTTCTTTGCCTGAGACTAATGGAATTCTTTTTTTTTTTTTTTTGCTGAACGTGTTGTTGTTCCATCTAATCTTCAAAATAGAGTCCTCAGATAATTTCACCAGGGACATCAAGAAATTAATCGGATGAAAGCCTTGACACGTGGTTATGTATATTGGCCATGTATGAACAAACAATTAGAGGAACTTGTCAGGAGTTGCTTCAAATGTCAACTAGTTGCAAAGTCCCCCCGAAAAACTACATTAAATTCATGACCAACTCCAGAAATTCCTTCGTCACGACTGAACATTGATTTTGCAGGACCAATAAATGGACAAAATTATCTCGTGATAGTTGATTCTTACAGCAAATGGCCAGCTTTCAGATGAGCCACATCTCATCAAAAGAAACTGTAAGAAAACTACAGGAAATCTTCAGCAGGTTGGGAGTGTCCGAAGTATTAGTTTTAGATAACGGTACTGCTTTTACTTCGGCAGAATTCGCAGACTTCTGTAAACAGAACAGCATTCAGCACCTGAGATCTACACTTTTCCATCCTCAATCAAATGGACAAGCAGAACGGTTTGTGGACACTTTCACAAGAGCATTCTTGAAAATAAAAGGGGAAGGAACTACTCAAGAGATAATGCAAGTATTTTTTAAGTAGCTACAGAACTACCCAAATCCAAATTGTCCAAATGGAAATTTTCCTGCTGAAGCACTTATGAATAGGAAACTACGTTTGCCAATTGATGCTATTCGCCCATCAACAACTACATTTTACAGAAGAAAAAAATGAGGGAAAACCAATTTAATTGCCATCATGGTGCAAAACCCCGTAAATTCCTTCCAGGATAACCTGTATTGGCTAAGGACTACCATAATGGTAGAGAAAAATGGACACAAGGTCGCATAATACGCCGTTCTGGCAATGTTGTCTATGACGTAGATGTACAATCATTTATTTGGGTTAGACACGCGAATCAGCTTACATGTATTACTAGACACAGTGTTCCAGTAATAAATAATAAACAAAGCAAATCTCACATCAAAGTCCCAACAGGAAGAACCCAGCGAATGTGTAAGCCAACGCCAACCTTACAAATAGATCCACATAAAACCTCTTACAAGGATCACGTTTCAAAGGGGGGTGTTATAAACGGAAATAACCGAAAAGCAAAGAGTTATCTCCTGCCCAGATAAATTTTCACACTTTTGTACCGATTTTCTCCGGCTAAAACCCAAATATAAAGTTTTTCATGGGTTCGAATACTCTATATATGAAGTTTCATGTCTGTAGAACAAAACCTGACAGAGGAGTTTGGTAGGCAACATTTTTAAACAAATATATATACGCATGATTATATATAGAAAGAGGTTTGTGTTTACTGTAAGCTTTTATTTTGCAAATATTAAGCAAGTATAAATCATGTAGAATATCTGCATGAATATAATTACATGTAATAGTTACCTAAAGATGATCATCCCATAAGAAACCCGAAAAACCTAATAGGGAATTAATTAAAATGAATGCTTAAAAGAATATGCAAATTAGCTAGATCTTTTGCAGATTAATACAATTGCACGACCCATACATAAGAAAGTTGTATTTTCTTTTTAAATAAGTAGAAAAAGGGTTTTTAATATGAATATCAATACACAAAAAAAATTATAGGAATATAGATAAAAGATATACTCCTACCTTACGTTATATAAATATATATATAAAAAAAGATATACGAAGGAATTATTCTGAAATATGACACCAGAAGACATTTTTTTTTAAAGTCTGTCGTGTTTTGATTATTAACAGAACTTTATCGAGAGACAAAATGATGGCCTTTTAATGCATGCAAATTTTGATGTTTGATGAAATTCTAACAAGAACAATCTATTACTTCCTTCCCATCATTTACTCATCTTTTTATTCTCTCTTTCCTTCCACTCTTCCCTCTTTCCTTTAATACTTTTACACTCTTCATTTATTTTACCCATTTTTCATTTACTTCCATTCATTACTCCCTCTCCTTCCTTTCATTCTCTTAATCGTCCGTTTCTCTCTTTCTTTTCTTTATCTTCTCGATAATCAAGATCGTCTGCTCATTTTGACGTACTCTCTATTTAACTGTCTATTTGGCTGGATAATTATACGTGGTCAAACAGACAAGAAAGCCATTCTTAACACGTGAAAAGAGGGGTTAAAATTATCTGAGAGGAAGATAATCATTAATCAGAAGGGGCCATATTTCATTTGTCACCATCTGCGGAATAGAAAACGGAAATCAATAAGAGCAGACAATCTTGACTTTAACACTTTTTCGCTTTACGCCTTTCTTTATCATTTTCTTTTCTTTTATTAATCCCTTTGTTCATTCCATTCTCTTTTTCCGTCCTTTCATTATCTTCTCAATTTTCATTATTTCTTTCCTTTCTCTCCTCCTGCCTCCTTTCTTCTATTCTCTATTCTTTTTTTTTTTTTTGTGTTATCACACTTTAGCTGTAGAACATGTATGTGATTTAAATAGGAATTAATTGTAGAAGAAATGTTCCATTCTATCGGAGAAAGTTGAAAAATTTATGTCATTCATTTTTAGTTGTTTTTTAAATTGTAAAAACAAATAATTTTTACACGAGAGCTTTTTTTTTTTTTTTTTGCAGTTTTGTCTTTTAATAATTTATGTAAGTTTTCAGTAAGTATTTTCAAATATTTTAACGTTGTGTGTATTTTTCGGTAGAGACGTCATGTCTTGAGAACGAAAACGTAACTGTGATCTTTCTTCGTCCGATTAAAAAAAACCCAAAAAAAAACAATATTTCTCCACGATTAACTTTTATTGCTTGTTTGTATTTAACGTTATTTTTTTAATTTGATTTGTTTCATTTTTATTTATTTTTTTTGTGTGTGTAACGTAACCCTAATATGAGCAAATAAGGACCAAGCTATTAAATAATGTGTTCTACTTATATTTTTTAATGCCTTACATATATTTTAAATTTGCAAATAAATTTATGTATAGACTTTATTTCTTTCTATAAATCGAATATATTAAGTATTATGTTCAACTTGTTCAGCCAGATAAAAACACTGTTTTTTTTTAATGCTTTTAAAAAAGTATTATGCCATACTTTCATGTTTTACTGTTTATTATCACTGAATGTTTTCATTTTAAGAGATTTGGAAAAGAAACTTTCTATTTCACCATTGTCACTCATTTTTTTTTTTTTGCCACTTCAGTATAAAGGTACGATTAGAATTTAATGGAAAATAGAAGTTTTAACATAGAGAAAGAACAGATATTAGAAAAAGAAAATGGAATATAAGTAAGAAATACTTAAATAATATCAAACAATTGAGCTGAGTATAAAAAGTAAGTGGCCAAATTGAGTAACAGGAAATAACTGAAAAAAATCAGAAACATTTTAATCAGTTGCAATCTCATATATTTATTTCTTCTGGCATATAAAACTATCGTATAGAATTCTCCCCATCAGACCTAAATAGCATTACATTAGCTAAATCGATATTTGATTCTGCCTGGCCAGTGAGTTACAATATTTTAAAATCTAATGTAATTCATATAATAAAAAGGAATTTCAATCTACTTCTCCGAATACATGTTTTATCAAACTCGATAATTTTTTACATAGCACAGACTGCAGAAGAATTACCATTTAATTTCATTGAAAAAAAATCGACAAATGCGATTAACCAATGATATTAGTCCATTTCACATAAATACGTATTTTTGCAAGTGCCTTTTAAAAATAGTAAGTTGTTATTTAATATTGTTGTGTAGTGGGGGACATATTAAAGAAGATATGACGCTGAGTTCATATTGGGGCCATATAATACACGAATGACGATGAGATGGGAGGGAGAGATAGAGGGACATGCTTAGGACTTCATATGTATACTGAGGGTGATAGGGTGATAGATGCACAGTTCTTATATTTCTTATAAAACATATAGAGAGGAGGAGATATGCATATTCTTGTAAGGATTACGCAATGTTCATAATAAGATGATTAACACGTAATTTGTGGAATGATAACACGAAGACAGTTACAAATATCGATGGTGATTTTTTTATTTCATTGGACCTGTCGAATGATGATGACGTCAGGAATTCACATTTTTTTCTACATAGTTTAATCTTTCTATCCTTCGCTTCCAAAGGGGCAGCTGACCACTCTGCCAACAGACTGACTCTCCTGATCTCTGCTTACTAGCAGACTCAACTGTTCTGCCTCAACTCTAGCTCCTATATTGAGAATCTCCCTTTTGCTATGACGTCAGACGTGTGTTTCCAAAACGTGACTAATTCACGTGGCTACGCACACGTTTGTCCTAACACACTTTTGACAACAAGAAATTCTCAGCTAACCTATTTTTTAACCTAACCTATTTTTTAACAACACATTTTTAATTTGCATCGTTCATTCTTTTTAGCTGACATTTTTAATATTCAGTTTTGTAAAAGAATGAACAATCAATTCTTTTTTACAATATAAACAATATCTAACTATTTATAATAGAATTTGACAATAGGCTTTTTTAACATTCCGATTTCTAACATTCTATTTCTTAACCTTGCTTACAAGGTTCGAGCCTCGGCTTATCCTAATCTCATTTTCACTAATGTTCTTCTTATTTACATGGAAAGGGACAGCCCTTTTTCTTGTAACAATATGTTGCGTCATTTAAATTGATACTTCTTTCTAAAGCTATAACTTATTTTATTTCCTTTACTTATTACAGACTAGCAGGTTGATTCTACGTTGTCCGGGATTTAACAAAAGATCAACGAATGTTTCACACTCTCATATTTTCATCGTCATCGAAATCGATGAAATAACCCATTTTCAATCAAATCAATTGATTGCCTACTCTAATTGGTGATCCATCTCGATGCACCTGGAGGAAGCTTCACATTCCTCTCGCAGTGACTAAGTTCACAATAGTCTAGATTGCACTGTAGAGAACCTACTGTTGATTTTATAAAATTATTTTTGTATTTAATGGCTTGCATTAAAGTTTAAAATGCAAAAGTCAAGTATCATGCTTCAATTTTGCTCTAAACAAAAGCATTCATTTCGAACACGCCCTTGTCATATCAAAGAACCTACTGTAGATTTTATATTCCTGCCATTACTGGTTGTACGGTGATAATAACTTGAATTTAAGTTTAAAATGAAAAAGTCAAGTCTCATTGTGAAATTGTACTTTAAACAGAAACATTCATTTTGAACGCGACCCTGTAATATCAAAGAACCTACTGTTGATTTTATATGTTGGGCCTTTCTGCTTGTGTGGTAATAAAATTTCTCAAATGCACTTCTAGTGTTAGATGTTAACTTTTTGTCAAAATCACCTTTTCCTTCTTTCATCGGAGTATGTCGATTATCGGTTATCGATACTTTTCGAAGATATTCCGATACAAAAACTGTCTGAGACCACTGCCAGGCACATGAAGTACCATCGTGTGAAATTTCATAAAAATCAACACAGCCGTTTTTTAGTCTATAGGGAACGAACTCACAGACAGATAGACACACAGACAACGTTCTTTTCGTATAATAGTAGAGAAGAGATAGGGATAATATTTGATACTAGTGGTACACATCCTGGTGAAACTTACTAACACAAGAAGCAGAGAAAAAATGCCTGGATTATTCCCCTCCTACTCAAATATTCCTTTATATTTTCACTTAAACGTAAAGGAAACCATTCTCTCTTTTAAACCATACACTAGAAATAGAGTTTCTTTTCTTTAATTTATCAAGAAAATATTTGTGTTTTCTTGTTAAAATTTGTTTACAAAATTGGCTATAATCATGTAGACTCATTGGTTCTTGTCCTGCCTTTAAGATTACTAAAGTTTAACAATGTTAATCTTGGTCAGTACTTATATAGGTATACTAGATGCTGTATGTAAAACTTTTTCCCAGTTGTCTTGCAAGCTAAGGGCCTACTAGCAATCTGCCACTTAAAAGAACGGTTCCGGACCATTTCAGACTAACTTAAACTCTAAATAAACACGGCACCTATGTTGTTAATATGCGTTGCTCTTTGTCTGTAAATAGAGAAGTCTTTTCTTATGTTTTAAATTTTTAATTTATCCGAAAATCTTTAATATGTATAATAAAAGTGTTTACCTTGATTCTCATTAGGAATAATCACACAAGCACATATAATTTCATGGCTAAAGGAAGGTAACTTTAATCTTAAAAACAAATTGTGATAATAAAAAGGGGAAGAAAATAATCACGTATACAAATTAAATGTTATGAGCAAGAATAAGTTTTGCCTTTATTTTATTGATTAGTTTTATATTCTTATCGATTAATTTCGTCTTCTTTTTCTTATCGATTACTTCCATTTTCTTATTCGTGTCGACTAGTTTTTTAATTTTGTTCTTATCGAATAATTTTGTCTTCAGTTTCTTATTGATTAGTTTCGTCTTCTTTTTTTAACTGACTAGTTTTATTTTCTTTTTCTTGTCGATTAGTTTTATCTTCTTTTTTATCGATTAGTTTCGTCTTCTTTCTTCTTATCGATTAGTTTTTCTTCTTTTTCTTATCAATTAGTTTTGTTTTCTTATGTATTAGGTTTTTTTAAATTTTGCTCATATCGAATAAGTTTGTCTTCTGTCTCTTATCTATTAGCATTATCTTCTTTTTCCAATCTATTAGTTTTGTCTTCTTTTTCTTATCAATTAATTTTGTCTTTCTTTTTTAACCTATTAGTTTTGTCTTAATTTTCTTATCTATTATTTTTGTCTTCTTTTTCTTATCTATTAGTTTTGTCTTTCTTTTTTAACCTATTAGTTTTGTCTTAATTTTCTTATCTATTAGTTTTGTCTTCTCTTTCTTATCAATTAATTTTGTCTTTCTTTTTTAACCTATTAGTTTTGTCTTAATTTTCTTATCTATTAGTTTTGTCCTCTTTTTCTTATCTATTAGTTTTGTCTTCTCTTTCTTATCTATTAGTTTTGTCTTCTTTTTCTTATCAATTAATTTTGTCTTTCTTTTTTAACCTATTAGTTTTGTCTTAATTTTCTTATCTATTAGTTTTGTCTTCTCTTTCTTATCGATTTGTTTTGTCTGTTTTTCTTGACGATTAGTTTTGTCTTCTCTTTCGTGTCTATTAATTTTGTTTCCCTTTCTGTATTGATTAGTTTTGTTTCAATGATGTCAAGTAGTAAATAGTAATTAAATTGCGAATCGATAGCAAGTAGGAGCAAACTGCTAATTATCAATGAACGAACCTTCACTGATTTAAAGCAGTAATTTGTTTAAGTTTAAATTAAAAATACTTTTTTGCAGTTGAATCGGCGCTCAGAAGAGGAACATTTTAGAAACCCAACGCAGACATGTACTTCTGCAAACGAATAGTAAAGAAAAATGGAAATGTTGAAAATATCAAATATGTGCAAGAGAAGAAGACCCCCCCCCCCAAAAAAAAAAAATGATAGTCGCTTCAAGGATAGAAAAGTAAATTTCCATTTCTATTTTGGAAAATATATCTTAGCAAAATTGGCAGTATGACAGGAAAGAAAGAAGGGGGAAAAATCTCATTGGTATTTAAAAAGATTAGAAAAAAGAACGACTGCTATTAAGATGCGTCTGTAAAATCTGCATTGTTAGAAACGTAAATGTCATTTAATACTTAAGCGTGATAGACCAATGAAAATGCTATTTCAAGCTTAAGTGCGACAGACTAGCGAAAATGGTATTTAAAACTTAAGTATAGCAGACAATGAAAATGATATTCGAAACATAAGCGTGACAGACTAATGAAAATGCTATTTGAAGCTTAAGTGTGGCAGACCAATGAAATGCTATTTAAAATATAGGCGTGACAGATTGATGAAAATGTTATTCAAACTTTACTTGACAGAACAAGAAACAATCTATTAAAAATTACTAACGAAAAATGCTCTTTAAAATATAAGTGTGACAGACGATAAGGAAAATACTTATTAAAACTTAAGCATGACAGACTAAAGAAAATGACTTTGTAAAAAAAAAAAACT
The DNA here is from genome assembly GCF_053919585.1 of Euprymna scolopes. Taxonomy (NCBI): domain Eukaryota; kingdom Metazoa; phylum Mollusca; class Cephalopoda; order Sepiida; family Sepiolidae; genus Euprymna; species Euprymna scolopes. Next base: position 93,554,026 of record NC_136494.1, read on the forward strand.
TAAGCGTGACAGAGAATCGAAAATGCAATTTTCAATTTGAGTGGAACAAATTAACTAAAATTTTATTTCAAACTTAAAGATTGTAGATGTACCAACAGACAGAGCTTCTTATAAGGACGCATGGACTAAATCTTATCGTGTGATTTGATGCTCTCATACCCGCCCCCACCAGATAGTAAATTTTTTAAAAAAAGCAGTTTTCTTACTAGTGTGACTTTCAAACTGGACTACCGCACGGCGCACCGTCGACACTATTTTTAGCATTTCAGTCCTCAAGCAAATAAATCGTCCTAGTGCCAAATCAACCTTAGTTAATATGTGTGTAAGGTCATTTAAATTCCATGAATTTTCATATTATTCTTCATCTCCGTAATAATTCGTGCATATAGTATTGTAATTAGACCGGTGAATTCCTTAATTTAGAATCAATGTTTTTACCTATTATTTTCGTTATTCATGCATTTTTCATGTTGCCTTTAATGTCTAGTGAACATTATTGATATAACGCCGGCAACTATTAATAAATGTTAACTCTATTTGCTAACGACTGTTACGTTTCATTCTTCTTTTCCGACTATTTTTGGTCGTATCTCTGATATAATAAAACACAGAGAAAATTGCAACGCGTGTGAGAATAAAATATTCCCAAATATGCCACTATTTATAAATTGAATATCAAATATTAAACACGATAGACCGATCAATCGAGTCTCTTATCTTCTGGTGCAATTTATAAAACGGAACGATGCAAGAGAATTTGGGCTCAACCTTTTATTCAAACATAAATTTGGTTTTATAAAGAATCTCTCTGAAATTTGAAAAAGGTACACCATTTTGTCTGAAAATATTTGAGAAAAATGGTTATATAAAAGAAGTTTACTAACCTGTATTTAACTTTTATTTTAACTCCCCCATAATAAAGTAAAGTCGTAAAGTAAAGACACAATAGGAAAAGAACCGAAACCTTCATATGCTGATCTATTCCACAATCCAATTACCCTGTTCACTTATGTGTATTTTCAGAAATTACGCATTCATTTCTACTTCTTTCAATATTTCCTATAGCTTTCCTGATTATCTGACTCTCCCCAAGAAAGCTTCAAAGAGAAAGTGACTTTTTTTTTAATAGAAAGGCACTTCTGTTGAATCACCTAAATATTTCAGATTAAGGGACTCAGACTCAATTCAGATGGTATATTGACTTGCTGTCCAATGTAGGCAAACAGTGAGATGATGATGACGAGAAGGCCATAAATATGGTAGCAGGACTGAACCCTCATGTCAAACAATCTGAAAAATCTAGAAGTGACTGTTTCAGAAATTCTACAACTTCACCAGTCCGAACATTTAGCTCCCTAATTTTCTAATTGCAATCCCAGGAACTATTAAGTGCAGGATGTAGTTGAGTAAAGCACCAGCCATAGTGCCTGAAAAATGAAGAATGAGCTGATTGCCAGGATCAAACAACTGCTGTTTAGGCATATCTTATAACAGATTAGCATGAAAGATGCATACTTTGACTGAAGACACCTAGGTCAACTTCTTCAAGTGCATTCAATCATTCATACATTCATTTAATGGGCAAAGAATAAACACACAAGCTATTGCCATTTACAGGGGAAAAAGTCAGTGAGAATTTAAGGGGATATGTACAAAGAAAAACTATACAGGGGGAAAACCGTGGAGGTCTGACCAGCGTCTGTCCAAGGTCGCCTTGAAGCCCTGTAGTGTGGATTGGTGTATGACCTCATTGGGTAGCTGGTGCCATTCGAACCGAGAACACTGCTTGGTGTCAAAACCTCCAGAATTGTTAGAGGTAGACCTTTTTTGTGTGCTCACGGAGCCCATGATCCGGGGCAGGAGTGAAGAACAGGTCTCGGTCCAGGTCGCACCGTCCATGAAAGATGTTGTAGGCAAGGATCAGGTCGCCTTGAAGCCTCCTACGCTCAAGGGAAAAAAAGATTTAGAACCCTTGAATGTTGCTCATAGGATAGACATCTGAGGCTATTCTCGTCGCCAGGCACTGAACCCATTTAAGACGTTTGATGTCCTTCATGTAATAGGGAATGTGGCTTGAATACTGTATTCAAGAATTGAGCGCACTGGGGAGGTGTAAAGGGAAAGGAAGATAGAAGTGTAAGACGACCAAAGGAGCGGCGCATGAGGAACAGGACACTGCAGGCTGTGTTAGCAGCGGTGATGCAGTGTTCAGAGGATGAATATGTGGAATACACAATCACTCCAAGATCCTTAACGGGACTAACGGACTCCAGTAACCAGTCATCTGGTTGGAAGTCAAGGGGGAATGGAGATGAGGGATGCCGGCCCACTGCAATTTGGCTGCACTTGGTAATATTTAAACTCAGGTCACAGTCCAGTGATCATCTTCAAGAATTTTGACGTCAAGAGGGACAGCTGGGAAATAGCTTCAGACAAGTCATTGATGAAAATGAGAAACAACAGAAGCCTGATGATTGAACCCTGTGGCACACCACTTGTTGCACTGCATACATAAGAAAGGCAGCAGCTCACTTGAATCTGGAAGGTGCGGTCAGCAAGGAAGGTGTCGATCCACTGCATGACCTCAGGATGGAATCCATACACATGAAGCTTGACGAGAAGTAGACAATGATTTACAGATTCGAAAGTTTGGCAAAATCTAGAAAGATAATGTCTGCAGTGTCTCTCTTGTCCATGGTTCTCCTTAGCAACTCCTCCATGAGCAGAAGGTTCATTAGGCAAAACCTCTTCAGCATGGAGCCATGTTGGAATTGAGAGATTTGCACTGCCCAATAAAAGTGGGACATCTTCCAAGACTTTGCAGACAATAGAGGTGAGCGAAACAGGCCGGTATTTTACAGGGTTTCTCTGTTACCCTTCTTAAAGATGGGTCAGATTGTAGCAGCACACTAGGAACGATGCCGGTAGTCAATGACAGATTAAAAAGGCACGTGAGGTGCGGGGTAGAGATAAAAACAGCAAGCTTTTTGAGGATTCGGGGGTGAACATTGTCAGGGCCAGGACCCTTTGTTGCATCAAATGATCTGAGGACTAGTTTAACGTCTTCTCTGTCAAACTCGATTCATGGCATAGGTGGGGCATCACAGTCAAACAGTGGTGGTTCTCTGCCATCATCTGTTCTGAAGATAGTTGAGAAGGTCACTGCAAATATGGACGATTGCTCAGTAGGGTCTTCAACGGTTGCTTGGTCTGTCTTCAACTTGGCAATCTGGTTGTTAAGGCAGGCACTTCGTTGGATATGTGCAAAGAACGCATTTGGGTTTAGGTTAGCGTCGTTGGTTAGATGCTCTTTGAAAGCCAGGCACTCCTGCTTTGAATTTTGAAAATGCATCAATTAATGGACAATATATATGGTTTTTCTTACCGTTCCAAAAAGCGTTAATTTTTTTACTGTATTTATGAACCCAGGACCGGTTCATATTTTGAGTCACCCTTGATGTCTTTCTGAAGTGGAACAAGCCAGAAAGTAAAATATTTCATAGAAATATTACTATTGTAGAATCTGTGTGTAAAATAAAGCTTCCATGAATAAAAGTTATGGATTTACAATTAGTTTATATTTTAATTTCTATTAAAGCAACTTCAAATTATGGAAATGTACAACAAAGCCCCTGCTCAGGAATGTCACGGAACTGGAACAATTCGGATTTTTTAACAAAATTTTCGAATCAAAATTACCTTTAATTTCTAACAAAATTTTGATTCTCAAACCACATCAATGCAACATAGTATATCGTCTGATAAAATGTTAAGTCATTTGCAGTGTTACCATGCCTTCATTTTAAATTGATATCTGAGATTTTTAAAAATCAATCTGGGATTTACAATCCTACAGAGAGGATTTGTTTCTCCACTGATGATGGGTTATATACCCGAAAGGACCTTTGGAATAAATACCATCCACAGTTGAAAAACAATTCAGATAAATAAATAAATATTAAAAAAATTAAATTAAATTTTAAAAAATTATTGAATTATTTATCATTTATTTATTTATTTATCTGCTCATAACGACTGTACATTCATGCATTGTAAGCCTTCAAAAATACCTTTTATTCTTTAACGATGCTTCAAGCAAACCACGCCATACTTCTAAATCTGGGATTTTATTTTTTTTAATTTGTTTTTTTTCTTATTAATTTATTTCTAAATACCTGCTGAAATTTAAAAAAAAATGTATGACAAAATGTGTAGTAAAATAGTTAGCATATACACTTAGTTTTAATTTGTAAAAAAGTTCACAGAGAATATATATATTACATTTAGTATTGAAAATGATAATATAACTGATGCTTAATAATTTTGTATAATAACCCATTAAATATCTAAAAAAAAATATACATGAGAACGAATTAATATCTTTTACATTATTTTTAATGGGAAAATATGATTCAGATTTTGAGCAATTCAATTTTAGAACAGCTTTTCAAAACGAATTATGTTCGAAAAGAGAAATTCAAATCTTGAAAATCATACACTTGTATGCCTTTTACTAAAGTTTTATATCTCATTAAAATCACAGGTCAAACTTTATTCGTGAAGGTTCATCTTTTCTGATGGGCCCCTTTAATTATTTCAAGAATTTGGGAATCAAACAATTTCAAGCAGTCAAAATCGTCTAACTCTTTTAAACTCTTTTAAAGCATTTAATAGTGAAACATGGTCGTCTAGTTTAACTAATTCATTGCGTGCACTTAATTGAACACAGATTGCTATTTAATGGATAACTAGGTGAAATTTAGAGTTCATGCCTTTCATAATAGTATTAAGGCATAAATGGTGGCAATAGATATGATAGAATTTTAAATCGTCATAGTTTGTGACAGCAGACTTTATTTTTACAAGGTAGTCACCTCTTATCAAGGCCTGAAGGCCACTTGAGGATAAGGATTGCTGAATGTAAGGTGGTAATGTAGTAATCTTTAATGGTGTAGATTGGGTAAAAGTTGGATTATTTAAGCCAATCATGTATCGATTAGACCTCTTTGTGTTCAGCCCAATGTTGTAACGACAAAGCTAAGCCCATATATGCAGACACGTCAGTTTAAAAATATACGTAGAATGATTCTGGTAGGATGAAATCGGGGTGAGAATTGACTCAATAGGAATAATAAAAACAGCTTAAGACATAGCAATGATGGATGATGGTTGAAATTGAGAAAAATGCCACATGCATTTTCGTTAAAATTTTCCAGTGATTAATTTTTTAAGGGAAAGAAAACTTTATCAGAATAAATTTCAATTCAGTTCTCACTGAAAAATAATTAATCAGTTTAATTTCCCCTTTGTAATATTTATTTTACCACACTACTTAAAAGGTTTACATTTGTACATCGATTTTTATAATTTTCTCAACATTTCGTTCTTACTGCAGATGAGACATTCATGTCTGGATGCCAGATATTCGCTCATTATTTCAGACACTCCAGCCGAGAGATCTTTGTAAAATTCTAACCGTTCTTTAAGTGCAATTGTTTGTATTTCTCTTGCACTTGGCTCACCAGGTGTAATCGCCAGGAAGATTTTGAAATTCTTTTTCATGAGTTCGGTTGTTCCAATATTTACTGGAACGATGAAGATTTTCTTAAAATTCCAGTTTCTTTTCGTATCGTGCATAAGCCTTGGTATTTCGTTATCTTTTCCCTTTCAGATTTGTTAAGGCCAACATAATTAGGGACATTTACTTCAACTAAGGTCGCTACTTTCTCACTCTTGTCCCATCGCTTCATGTATATATATATATATATATATATATATATATATATATATATATATATATATAGTCAAATATTACATAGTCGCTGCACTGAACATGGTAATGTTTCAAACAAGTGGACGGTTTGGACCACAAGCATTCTTCAGGCGACATAATAAATTCTGTGCTCCAGTGAAGAAGTCTGACAGAATAGAGGAGATATTAAAAAAAATAAAAAATAAAAACGTTAAATTCAGAAGAAAGGGGTGAAAGTTAAGTGACATTTTAGTCTCCAGACATTAAAAGGAAAGAAGGAACAGACGGCAAGAGAAGATAAAAGAAAGAAGAAAAAAGAAAAGGAAAGAAAATCGAGAAAAAAAGGTATCACAAAAGAAGGTCAGTGTGGATTACAGCGTCAATAAAAAGTGGAAGGAAGATGAATGAAACACTATTGAGTTGTCTCTCTCTTTCTCTCTCTCCCCCTTTCTCTCTCTCTCTCTCTCTCTCTTTATATATATATATATATATATATATGTATATATTATATATATATATATATATATATATATATATATATATATATATATATATATATAGAGAGAGAGAGAGAGAGAGAGAGAGAAAGATACAGGGTGACCCCAAAAAAACGGCCCCGTGTTCACTTTATGTGATATCTCCATTATTTATTCACTGATTGCCCTTATTTTACAGGAACTGGCAGAATCAACGACCGTGAGTACACCAAGACCCCAGTGGGAGCTGGGACAAAGAATACACTATGTTTAATTTTACTACAAGACAGGCTCGTTTAAGAAAACACAGGACAGTTTCATGCGTCAGTTCGAATGTGAAAAGGCTCCATCCAAAAGCAGAATTCAAAACTGGGTGGAGAAGTATGGGACCGTGGAGAACCTCAACGCTGCCAGAGGGAAGCGTCCAAGGCACTCAGGATGTCCCAAGAAGCGAACAGCCGAGCTGGTCGAAACAGTGAGAGAGTCTCTCCAGCAGAGTCCAAAACGCTTTGTGCGTAAGCGAAGTCAGTCCCTCGGTATGTCCCATGAGACTTGCAGGAGAGTGCTGGTGAACGGTATCAGGGTTTACCCATACAGAATACAGATGCTGCAGACCCTTACAGCCTCAGAAAACAAGCAGAGGAGGTCTATGGCAGTCAAGATGCTCAAGAAGATCGAGGAGACAGTAAGTTTCCTTAAACTCCTTTGGACCTCAGAAGAAGCCCACTTCCATCTTGATGGAAAGGCGAACTCCATGACAAATGTCTTCTGGGGGTCCTCCAGACCCAATGAAGTAGCCACCAAGCCCCTGCACTCTCCTAAGTGCACAGTGTGGGCTGCAATCTCGGCCAGAGGCATCATCGGACAAATCTTCATCAAAGAATCTGGCACAGCAGTGTAGTCACCAAGGAGCTGTATGTGGAGGTCCTAAAAACCTTCAAGAGTGAGCTCCAGACCATCTATCCGTCGCTCATCAGCAAGTTTTGGTTCCAGCAAGACGAAGCAAGTTCTCACACCTCAAACCTGTCCCGAGATTGGCTGAAAGAGAACTTCGGAGGCCGAATGATCACTCTCAAGACTGATTTTGAGTGGGCACCCCATAGCCCGGACCTAAGTGCCCCAGATTTTTTTCTTTGGAGCTATCTTAAGGACAGAGTCTACGCAGGGAAACCCAGAACCATCACGGAACTCAAGGAAGCCATCAGGGAGGAGATGAGAGCCATTACCAATTCGGTCTATAAGAACGTCATGGACAACTTTGTGCTGCGCCTCAAGAAATGCACAGAGCTAAATGGAGGCCATCTAGAACATATGCTAGTGTTTTGAGGTTATGTTTTGAATATAATAAACTAGTTATGACCAAAGTTTCATTTCATTCAGACAAAACACTAAGAAACGGGGCCTAATTAGAGTTAGGGCCCGTTTTTTTTGGGGGGGCACACCCTTTATATATATATATATATATATATATATATATATAGAGAGAGAGAGAGAGAGAGAGAGAGAGAGATGTTATTTGTTTTTGTTTTTGCGATACGTTTTGAATGAATTCAATTATTTACGAAAGTGCATATTTACCTAAATGCGAGTTGGGAATAATTTTCCCTTTAACCAATATGGTACCCCCACATGGGGAGCGGTATATATATTGTTTTTTTTTTAATATAATTACCCACTGACACGTGTTTCGTCGTTTACGACTGATCAGAGTGGCTGAATCTAGCAAGATTCGAAATCGGGACCCCACGGTATATTTATATATATATATATATATATATATATATATATATATATATATATATATATATAGTATATAAAATATATACAATATAATCATTCAAACACGGTAGTCTTTGAATATATGGTTAAGTGGCATTTTTAATCATTTAGAACTGCTTTATAGCTTCATTACTCACTCATTTTTCGACCAAATTTCAAATAATGATTACGGTTTATAGATGACCTTTTCAGCTATATTGTGAAAAAAAAATTCAAAAGTTATGATGAATTTATTGGTGTTCAAAATCGTAAAAAAATCTAAGGAGGTGAGCAACATTTTTTATGACTGGTTTCCATAGAAACCACATCGCTTCAGAGAGTACTGTTGCTACCAATTCACCGCTTTCGCGAAAAGAGAAGTAACAAGTGAAGCAGAGAGTAAAATAATGAAAGGGAGATAATTGGGGGGAGGGTATTGAAAGCAGATGAGTGCCGTACCTTGTTATTACATATGCGTATGTTATGTTTATGGGAGCAAAAAAATAAGACTGAAATTAAACAAGAAACAAGTGAATTTATTGGAAGCCTTGAAAAATCATGGATTACGATAGAAAAATGCGAGTATGAAAAGTAATATGGTTAAGGTTAAACATGGAAAAGTAAAGGACTAGTTATCAAAACTGGAAAAGAAAAGGACAAGATATTCTAGTAAAAAATATAATAAATTTATAACTTAAAATATTGCAGCATTTTTTTTTTAATTCAATTTATAACATTATTTAATCAGTTCTTAATGCTGCAGTAATAATGTAACGGTTTATTTAACAAAAATAATCGACAGAGTAAGTTAAATGTGCTTTAATTATATATAAATAAAAATGTCTTTAATTAGAAATAATTGTTATTGAAACAAAATCGATAATTATTTCTACTGCCGCCGTGGAATTTCCGCAAGTCCCACTAGTATTAATTATTTTAATCAAAACATTTTATAATAAAAAACACATGAGCTAAATCCCCAATATAAAAATGGAAACGAAAACAGTTTAAAATGAAGGAGGACAATACTGTACAATTTATTGGGAGAAGGTATAACATTTTACGTTAGTGTGTTACAAAGTCCTCTGTAGATAGAAACATAATGGAAGTCAGTCTTTCCTTGTCAGTTATTGATGATATAATTGCATAGGTTTTGGTAGAATTTGTCAGGAAAACGGATTTCTTTTTGTGCTATTAGATTAAGTGATTGTGGAAAAAGAGGTGGTGATTTATATGCCGTTGATTGATGGTTGGTATTGCTGAGAAAATTGGACTTGGTTTACGTGGTAAACGATCACACTGAAACCGGGGAGACTATAATGAAAATCTTAATTTCTTTTTCTCATTCGAGAATGACTTTTCTCGGTTCTTTCATACTCTTGAACTCTTTTATGTATAGTGTTGTTCTGTAAAAACAATGTCAGAAATTATCATAGTTTTATTTCTATTTGACCAGTTTGTTTTTGTAAAAGTCAGGAACATCAAGAGATATGTCTTTCCTACCTTATTATTCATCATTAACCTTTTCGGAAATGATATTTAGTTCTCTCCAACTGCCAGAACTGTAATACCAGAGTCGAAACGTGGGATTGAGAAGTCTTGCCCACTCCACCAGGAAGGACCCTCTGACCGGCAAACAGCGCCTGGGCAGCCCTGTCGGGATTTTCTGGTAAAGGCGCCACAGGCGATTAGTAATAAACTAACCCCCTTCCCAAAAAGAGAAGGTAACGTCTGGGAGGTTGGGCCTCCTAGAACTGCACAGAACCAGCATTATATAATCAACAGGTCTAATTTCTGTTGATTTTTAGGGGAGGCAAGGATAAAAAACCCTAAATCAACTGAACGTGAAGATACATGGGTGAAGAACACGTTAGATCAGGTACATAGAATTTCTGTACAAAAATTCAGGCATGAAGAAACATATATACGGTTCCCAAATTGAATAACTTTCTATTTGTGAACAAACGCTTTTTTATTTTTTCTAATTTTGAGTTGGTCATGTGACCTGCTTTTATGGCATGAGTAAGATGGCCCTATACGGCAAACTCTCCATTGGCCACCGTGACAGAGGGGCACCAAAGAAACAATATAAAGACTCTCTGAAGAAGTCCCTCAATGACTGCTACATTGACCACCTCTGGTGTTCGGCTGTTGCTGCTGACCGTGATATCTGGCTGTCACTGCCTTTGAGATCTCCCACACAGAGAATCTGCAGAAGAAGCGCTGCAGGAGGAAGATTCAGGAAGCTTCAGCAGCCACACCTAATGAGACTTTTGACTGCAGCCACTACGGCCAAACCTGCTTGTCCCGCGTGTCTGCAGTCGACGTGGACAACCCCCCTCATAGAATCTTCATTTGCGAAGTACAGCCAAGAAGATCTTGCGACATTTATCCAATCATCTTATCGAAATTTTGATTTGCTTTCCTTTTCATATCGGATTAAGTAAAACAAAGAATGCTAGAAATATAAGTATTCCAGTTTGCAAGTTATCAGAGATTTCAATAAAAAAAATAAATCCATGGGCAAATTTATAAATATATAATTCGATCAAAAATCATATTAGAGGTAACAGGATTTTGAAACTACTACTGCTTACCTAGATAATATAGTTATTTTATAGGAGTTTATAGTACATCTTATTCGCACTATTTCCTATTACTGCCATAATTATGATGCTGCATTTTATCAATATACCTAATGAAAATATAGGTTGAATTCATGCATTTTCTAAAATAATTAGCATGAAGTAAATATAATTAATACTGTTTTTTTTTGTTTTGTTTTTTACATTTTCACTCCAAACAAGGCACATTGGCACTTTGGTGTAGGGGGCTCCTATCAGGGGTAACATCTATTGGGGTACTATGTGGGGATTTGGGCAGCAAGATGTCTGTTCACGTTACGCTTGAACTTCTGCACGTCAGTACAGTTGGGGAAGCAGGGACCTGGAATGGAATTCCAAAGTCTAGCGGTTCTGGGGAAGAAACTACTGGAGTAGAAATATCTTTTACATCTAGGGATCTCTACTGTGTGGGGGTGAGATTTAGCTGCCTGTCGGGTTTGTCAAGGGTGTTTATGTCGTGGGGGCACAAGTGCTTGCAGTTCGTCAGAGCATTCACCATTAAAATACTTGTAGAACAGGCAGAGGGATGCAACATTTCATCGATGGGACAGAGGCTGAAGTTTAGATGCCAGTTCAGGGCCTATCAGATTGGCCACTCTCTTTTGAACCTTGTTTAGGAGCGAGAGACTAGTAGCAGATGCACCAGCCCAAATATGACAGCAATACTCCATACATGGGCGAATGGTGGCCTTATAGAGGTACAGGATACTTTCGGGTGTTAGTAATATTCTAGCACGGTAGAGAGAGTCTACCTTCTTTGCAGTGGCCCTGGCAATGCTTTAAATGTAATTGTTCTAACTCATGTTTCTTGTGAACGTTAGGCCAATGAGTTTGAAAGATGTATTCTCAGATAAAGAGTCGTTGGTCATTATTATTGGTGGTAGAGAAGGTTTCTTGTAATTATTGAAGGAAACTAGTTTAGTCTTGGCGGCATTGAACGTGACCATCCATTTTTGTCCTCATTCCACTACAGATTGGAGGTCGTCCTCTAGTGTTTTTGCCATTTCCTTAGATATGTGTCCATTTGTTTTCCTGTCGTGCCTGTTATAGAGTGTGGTATCATCAGTATATATACCCATCTCAGAGGCAATTTCTTCGGGGAGGTCATTTATGAATATTAGGAACAACAGAGGTCCAAAGATAGACCCTTGGAGCACTCTCGCATTTATATCATATTGTTTAGATGTATGACAACCTGGATTTTTCTCTTATCAAAGAAGGATTTAATTATGTTTAGTATTCTACCAGTGATACCATATGATCTAATTTTCATGAGAGACCCTCATGCCATACCCTGTCAAAAGCCTTAGATATATCTAGAGCTACCGCTCTGCCCTCCCCGGCTTTGTCCAGTGAATGGTATATATGTTCAGATATTACAGTTAGGATGTCTGCTGTGGAACGGGCTTGTCTAAATCCATATTGTTGGTCAGTCATAAGTTTAGCATCTGTAACGTGATGGACTAGAGCATGGTTAATTAAGGTTTCAAATATTTTGGCAAAAAGTGGGAGGAGGCTAATGGGGCGATAATTTAATGGGTTCGCTCTTTCACCAGAATTCTTTTCTGAGCACTTTTTTAATAGCATAGCTGAAATGAGATCGGGTTCACATGCTTTTGAAGTGTCAAGGTTTTTTATAATAGCATGCACCTGAGCAGGGGTGATTTTCAGATCATCTAGCGTGGCGTCTGTCCGCATAGGAAAGTCAGGTAGGGGGTGGTTGGAAGGGTCCAGTGTGGAGTTTGAGGCAAACCGACTGGCATGTTAGCCTTCTCGGTTGCTGAGCAAACAACCTCGTGATTGTTGGTTAGTGGGGGAATTGTTGATTGCCCATTATTTACTATACTGTTGTAGATTTTCCAGAAGTCACGAGTTCCTAATTTTTGTGCTTTGATGTGTTTTTTAGTGGTTTCAGTAAATTCTCTCTTAACTGTCGCTATTTCTTTCTTAACGTTACTTCTAGCTTCTATATATTTCTGTCTGTTTGAACTGGACATGTCGATTAAATCTGCGGTATGCATGCTGCCTTTGAGCAATGGCAGTTGCGCAAGTCAAAGTAAACCATTGGGGAGAGTGGGGCTTGCTATAAAATTTCCGCATGGGGACATGTGCTTCAATTGCAGTTTTGAACCATTCAGTGGTCTCATTTGCACACTGTTCAGCAGGAAGAGAAAAAATATTTTCCCATGAGGTATCTCTGATAAGATCTCTGATGGCTTCCCAGTCAGCCTTTTTATAATATCTCGTTGTTTTGAGCACTGGCTCTTCAGTTTTGGCTCTAGAGTTTAGGGCGATTTCAACCATTATCACTGCATGATCAGCGTTCCCAAGTGGACTGTCAGCGTTCGTTATACAATCATCGGAAACTGTGGTCAAAAACAGATCTAGAAGTGATGCATGTTG
>NC_136494.1:93572038-93622802 GCF_053919585.1 Euprymna scolopes
TAAATACGTTACCTTTCTCGTTATAATGATGAACACAGAAGACGCAGATACACAAAGACGATGACGTCCTTTATTTCATGACCGGTCCATGATTTCGCTTGAGAAATTCAAAGTTTCTTTACATGGTTATTTCTAAAACCCTCTCACTTCTAGAGGGTGTCTTGATTCTAACGGAGAATCGGTCTGAACCTCTCTGCTTCTCTCCGACTCTTCTCCCAGACTCCCAGACTCCCCCGACTACGTCTAAAAACTCTACCTATATTGAGAACTCGTCACGTCATCGCATGATTAAACATGTGCTCATAAACCACGTTGTGTTACATGCATCACCTTGCCAAACTTGACATGACCCCGAGTTCAGTAACCTATTTTTCAAATAACATTTTTACAAAATATGTTTACAATTTCCATTGACGATTAAATTCCTTAACAGAAACAAATTTCATTATTACATTCTTTTCCATATACAGATATGTAAGCTTAACAATTGCAATTCCTTATTTCAATAACACTCTGTGTTTATTTTAACTTATGATTGGAATTTTCAATTCCAAATCTAGCTTCGCAAGTTCGAATCCTTCACTATCCTATTTCATACTTACATTTAACTAATACCATATTTTTTTTACTTACATGAAAAGGGGCCAGCCCTTTATCATGTAACATAAGGAAAATGTAAGTTAAAGAAAAAACTCTGAATTGTATTCTTTATTCAAACAATAAATTTCTGTTCTGAAAATTTTTATTTTCATGGATAAAATTTAAACAAAAAACTATAAATTCGACTTGCCTTATCAAGTATATTGAGCTATTTTCTTTTTGGCTGGGATTGTCTAATACAACATTGCATCCTAGAAAATATTTTGTAATTTCCCTATATATATATATATATATATATATATATATATATATATATATATATATATATATATATATATATATATATATATATATATATATATATATATATATATATATATATATATATAACTATTTAATTTACTCACATAAAATTAATATACGAAAGTATAGATTTATGCATAAACTTTAAGTATTTACTTCAAAAGTGCTCAATACGTAGGTAGAGCTAGTTAGTAATTTATAAAATATATATGGCGATTAAGCTACACTGAATATTCGGCGTTTCCTAGAGTGGATGAAACGCCGAATATTCAGTGTAGCTTAATCGCCATATATATTTTATAAATTACTATATATATATATATATATATATATAGCGATAATATTGTTGGAATAAATATTAACAATTATTTTTATACGTACAGACACTAACGTTCCATACTTACGCAATACTCAGTGTATAGAGTGATAATTGCTGCTATATTGGGAGATTCGAACCCGGTCACAAAGTCTCCATTGACTTCGTAGGCTGGTATTCTACCTCCAGGCTATCAGAAATTAACACATGACTGGCGGGAAATTAAATACCTATAAATGCCAAATCAGCATGCATAAGCAGTAAACAGTCAGAGCATATTCAATGACAAGAAATCGTATGTTGCATATATATATATATATATATATATATATATATATATATATATATAGAGAGAGAGAGAGAGAGAGAGAGAGAGAGAGAGAGAGAGAAAGAGAGAGATGGAGAGAGGGAGAGCGAGAGAGAAGGGGGGAGAGAAAAATAAATAAAAAACATCATAAATCAGTTTATTAAAATATGAAAATGATGAATCATCTACGTTATTGTTTTTGTTACGGTTTTGTTATTTATTGATATTACTGAAAAATCAGCAAATTGAATTGGAAGTGATGGGTTGGCGAGAGGATCATCAGATTGTGTTAATGGCGGTCATTGGCAGATTTATTTATACGAGTGGGAGGGACAATTTTATCTTTTTTTTTATTTTGTTAATCAAATGATTTTGCCCCCCGATTGATTCCACGAAAGGTATACAAAACGAAACGTTAATTGCGTTATTCGTAATTTTAGTGAAAAAGATGATAAAAAGTTAAATCTATTGTCGCACTATTCAAATAGTTATTAAGACTTATGCTTTATAATAAATCGGAATCTGCCTAAAATTTGGATTTATTCAACAAACTTGAACTTTACAAATACAAATGAGTTTCACTATTACTTCTTTAAAACTAACTAACCTTAGACAATGAGGTGGGCTGAGAGATGGCCACCTCATTATCTAACAACACATGATGTTCTGATTGGTTAAGTAATGTCACGTGTTATGGGAGAGAGAGAGAGAGAGAGAGAGAGAGAGAGAGAGAGAGAGAGAGAGAGAGAGGGATGTTCGATATAGTTAGAGTTAAGTAGATTTGCTCGGCATTGATAACTTAAAGAAGATGAGTGGAGCCAGAAAGGAATGGTAATAGAAATAACCCTATCATAGATAAAAGAAAATCATCCAATTATGAATATTAGACATAGTTATTCCAAGCAAAAAATTAGGAGCAATTATCCAGTCAGAGAAGCTTTGAATTGTAAAGAATTCCAAGTAAAGAATGACAGTATTAATCCAGTGTTTCTCCTCTCATGTCAAGACGAAAAGCTATGACTGAAAAATTCAAAGAGATTCAATATATTTTATACAGATTTTTTGATACCTGATTGGTTTATTCTTATCACCCCTGGTTATAAATATAATCTTCTAAATCTTTGTGATCATGCCTAGTATATTATAGTAATAGTCTTATTTCTGTTCCAGTTATGTTGACACTTAGGTTGGTAAATACAAGTCGAGATGTGGAGAAAGAAGTGGCTTACCGTTAAAGCGGCTGCGCGTTTGTGCATGCAAAGCACAAATTGAGAATCAAGATGCCGCCCGCATGCGTTTATGTGGAAAAAAAGTCTCGTGGAATCTCGGGGAATCTCGGAGAATCTCGTACCCTGATTCCATAAATAACGAGGAAACGAAAGCGGGAGGACAGACGATTTTTAGTCACTAAAGCGAACGGACGTGTGTAAAAGAAGAGGTAGAAGAAAAGAGTGTGGTGAATGAAACAAACAACGGCTCGGTTGAAAGTAGAGTTGTAAGGAACACACGAAAAATCGTTCTTAACACGTTTCAATGGCCTTTTTTTTATCAGGCTGAGGCATTCGCTCTGGATAGTACCTAGGAAGTCCACTTTCCTAGAATTTACCTCCTGTCATTCAGGTGAAATAAATTCATTCCTTACTGCCTGAAGCATCTTTACTGGGGAATGCTGACAGGACTTCCTAGAAAATTTTTAGTAGGCCAGAGTGTTCTTTCTTTAGGGGCGCTGGCTTGATTCTCCCCACTTTCCGATCTTGTGTCACATCTTCCTGTGGTGGGAAGGAAGTAAATATCTACCCCATATATCATGCTAAAAATATTGCAACGATAAACGTTAATGAAAAGTTCCCTAAAATATTTGCTGTTGACCATCTGACAGAGAAACATAATTATACGATAAATAAAAGGATGTTGTGAATATTCAATGTGCTTGCATTCACCTGTTATCGAGTTATGATGAATGAAATCCTATGTGGCTACTTGGTACGTATTTGAGCAAATGTTCATCAGTTCGGGATCCTTTAATAGGCATTTAATTCCACAAAGTTAATATTTTTCTAGGCTCCGATCAGTTTTGAGATTGGTAGTATTTCTTTGAAATAAAGTGATATCTGATTGCACTTATTACGTATCATAAAAAATCAACATAATCGAGACTAATTCAGACTATTAATGCAAACGAACAAGTCAAATCGGATTAAACAGATCAGTTTTGATGACTAAATTGTAGATGAAGTAATTATTGCAACAACATCAGTAACAGCCGCCATAACAATGTCTAAAATATTTGCTTGACTTGTAAACTTGGCACTTAATTTCGATTGCGATTTAACCAATCGGAAACAATTTCTTACACAAGCAGGGCATTGGTTCCCAAAAGTTATTCAAGGGAGAGCACCAGCAGTGTTCGAAATCTTTAGTCAAGAGAGGCTCCAGTTGTTTAACTAGCCCATATCAATCGATTCAACCAACAAACTCTACTCTTGGTGCATAAACCAAACTAATCTTTAGCTTCGGGCTATCCACATCGACACAAAGTTACAAAGACGTCAATATCCAAGATGGCGACTTACTCTTAATACCATTTTGACATACAGACTTACTTCCAAATAACAATATGATCTTTACCAACTTTTAAACTAATTTTTATCCTTATTCGTACGTAATGACTTTGAAATAACATCCTCCTATCCTGAACATGAGCTTATAATAACCTCTCTCTTACTAACACCTGCTCAGTACATGTTTAACACGATCAGCCAGTCACTGGTGTGTGACCAACCCACATGTTATACTAAATGTCTTAGAAACGGTCCCATGATGATGTGACAATAGACCAGTCAACAGGGTCTGAGTACCAAGATGAAGAGCATACCTGAGATGTTGGATGTGGGTTTGTGGCTCCTTCATTCTCTCAAGATGTCTTCACTCTGCTGACATTCGAGTTGGAACCTTTTTCATCTTCAGGCCCGCTTCGTTCTTTAATGCAGACATTTATGTCAGACACAAAAACGCACAAGACAGGTCGCAATATATATGAGAAATATAATTAACTATTTATTTTATAAAATGTAAAATGTAAACAATATATATATTACAATATTAAGATACAATTTACAGATCATACAAAAGAGTTTCACCATTACTTCTTTAAAACTAACTAACCTTAACTAGTGTTGAGGGATAGGGGATTCCCTCCCCCCCTCTCGTTTACAAAAAGGGAAAATAACACGTGCTCACCCCATGCTGTCCGGACGAAAAAGAGATGAAGATGTCTAATAAAAGTTAATGTAAATTGTTAGAATGGGGATTTGTGTTAAATTCTACAAAATCACCAAAAGATGTTTTTACTCATTCTCGTGCATTTCGATAAGAAAGACTGTTACATTTTACCTCCTGACTTTAATACATGTTAATGAACATAATGACAATGTGGAGTACAAAACCACTTGTCATTCACAAAAGAGTATCCAATATATAAATAAGTTATAAAAGCTCCTATTTACTTGCCTTCTCGCTTTTTAATGTAGGGAAAATCCAGCTTCCTAAAGGGGGGCACTCTAGATAGAAGCAAAAATAAAAATTGTCTCATTGAAGGAAAAATCCTTCACTGACTGAACACAGAAAAGGTGAAGTTTAGCATCAAAACAGATATTTCACAGTGGTCTTGACCATTTCATTCAATTTAAGAGTATGATTATTCAAAAAATCTTCAATTTTTAAGCGCACAACAAGAAAGAATGGCGAATACAGTTTATTGAATGTCATCATTATTGTACTCGAACATTTTTGCCAGTCTGTTAATCACTTATATGCTCCAAAATTAGTGATATAATTGCACCAGATTTGGCTTGAAGCCATCTTAATCTTCATATGTATGATAAGAATGGGAATTAATGATAAGAAGTTAATACTGTTAATGCTAGAAAAGTAAAGCAATATTAGAAAAATTGCAACAAATTTAGAATGAAAAACCAAGTGATCAGTGTTAATAATAATCTAGTTTACTTCTATTGTAACTCATTTGGCGTTCTTGCATCAGCTCTTATCAGTGGCTTTCACTGAAATCGTAAAGTTGTTGTTATATGTTAATACTGTTATTTCGCAAGGGATGAAAAACACACACACCCGCCATATATATATATATATATATATATATATATATATATATATATATATATATATATATATATATATATATATAGTTACATATTTTGGAAAAAAGGATTCTAGCAGAGTGCTCTATGATAAGGAAAAAATCCGAAAATAATAGCGTATTATTTATATTATTTTATTCACAGGAAGTTTATATGAGATAAGTCATCGGTACCGTCGGTTTCAAACCTGATAATAGGGGGCTGTTTTAGATACCCATATCGAGCTCTCTTCAGAGAGATGAGTATCGGCTGAAGAGAGCTTGATATGGATATCTAAAACAGTCTCCCATTATCAGGTTTGAAACCGATGGTACCGATTACTTATCTTATACAAACTTTCTGTAAATAATATATATATACATATATATATATATATATTTGTTACCACACGCGGCAGTACGACTGTGGCAACTGTTAAGCCAACTAAACAACAAACGTGAATCGAACGCTTTTCTCTACATCTTAACACGAACAATACCGTCGATGCGACCCAACACGGTATTAAATCCTTTTATCGGCACGACCCAGTACGATCCCAAACGATTCCATCGACAATCTGACACGATTCCAAACAACTCTGTTGACACAAGCCTAAACAAGGCAAACAATTCCGTCAATACAACCCAACACAGTCCTGAACAATTCCGCCGATATGACCTGATATAATTCTGAACAACCCCTTAGATATGATCCGACATGATCCCGAGCAATTTCAGCAGCTAGTCGCTGAACAACTCTGGTGTCATCTTTGTGTAGCCCTTGGATGAACTCATTTGCTGTGCAGGTAGATCTGACTAAGACACTGACACACAAGTCTTGAGCACTTTCACGTATGTCCATCACAAACACTCGGACCCAACACCTTGCATGCAGAAACCGTTGCAAAGGAACAAAACAAAATGAAAGAAAATTCGATTTGCTTTTTTTTTTGTTTAAATAAAAGGCATTTAGTAACGGTACTTTCCAACAATGCATTGCATCTTTATCATGCCGTTTCATTGATTTAATCTTTAACTCCCAATATTGTTTCACTTAGAGCAGCAATGTCACTATTGTACCTGATTGGTTCGCCTGCAATGAGTGCACTACATCTTTGTGGTTTGTCTGAGTTATAATACATATAATATTATAAGATCACAAAATATATTATGCATGGATTTTATTTTCAATATTTACTTCAATACTGCTCAATGCCTGAGCAAAAATTAGTAGTAATAATATAAAAAATATATCTATGGCACTTAACCTAATTATTATATGAGGGCTGAAACATGGACCCCTTCGTTTAGCTTAATTTTCATTCATATATTTTCATATCTTATATATATTATAAATTATAAATTTAAATAAATGAAAATAATTTCAATTAAATTTAAATAAATTATTTAATATGACAGCTAATATATATATATATATATATATATATATATATATATATGGGTATATATATATATATATAAATATATATATATATATATATATATATATATATATATATATATATATATATATATATATATATATATATATATATATATATATATATATATAACGCCTGGAGTCTTAAAATTTATAATGTCTGAAATGAGGTAACAATTAATTGTTTTAGTTGATTTAAAAAAACAAACAAATATCACCTTCAAGTTCCTCTATATTTTGACCTTATCAGCCAGTTAATTGTGCATTATTGATCACAAGTTTACAACTTTTTATTCTATTTTTACTCAAGTTCAAGTCTGCCAACTTCTTTATTATAATATTGATAAAGCAATATGGACACTTCATAAAAGCTTCGTTTTTGTAAATTTAGTACTTGTAAAATGAACCAAAGCAGAACTAAACAATTTGGCTCAGTTGCAAACACGATCTTTACAAAAGTGACAGTCTTTTCCTTTTCTTTTGCCTTTCGCCTAAGACGGATCGTGATAAAAGCAGCAAGGAACGTATTGTTAATTGTTACATCGGAAAATGATATTTCTAATGGCGAATTTGTGTTTGTGAGAAAGTTTGCATATTGAACCGGTTGACAACCTTGGCATAATCAATTTGTTTTTGTTTTTCTTTGGGAGAGTAGTGCCAGACATTTGGAGGTCGAAACGGCTTTGTATCGTTTGATAACTGAATTAAGAAACTTTGCTTAGTGGCGAGATAGTGATAAAGAGAGACAGGGGAGAAAAAGAGGGAGAGAAGGGAGTGGGAAAAGGGAGAGAGAGGCTATAACGAGTGAGAGAGAAAGAGAAAAGAGGTAGATAGAGAAAGAAAGAGAAAAGTAGAGTGAGAGAGAAAAAGAGTGAGAAGAGAGAAAGAGTGAGAGAGAGAGTGGGAAAGTCAAAGAGAAAGAGAGAGAGACTGAGTGTAAGAGAGAAAAAGAAAGAGCGAAAAGGAGAGAAAGAAAGTAATACAAAGAGAGAGAGATAGAAGGAGAGTGTGAATGTAAAAGAGTGAGAGAAATAACGAGTAAAAGGGAGAAAGGAAGAGAGTGAGAGACAGAGTGAGTGTGAACAAGATTGAAAGAGAGAGAAACGGAGAATAGGAGAGAGAATGAACGGGTGAAAAAGAGAGGGGGGGAGACAGAGAGAGAAAGAAAGAAAGAATAAAAGATGGAGAGAGAAAATGAAAGAATGAGTGAAAAAAAAGAATGAGTGAGAGAGTAAGAGTAGGAGAAAAGAGAAATGGGAGAAGGACAGATACTGAGTGTGTGAAAGAAAGAAAGTGAAAAAGATGAAAGAAAGATTAAATAGGATAGAGAAAGAAAGGGTGAGTGAGAAATTAATAGAGATAGAGTGCGTGTTGGAGAAAAAAGAAAGATTGAAAAAGACTTTGTGCGTGTGTGTGTGTGTGTGTGAGAGAGAGAGAAAGAGAGAGAGAGAAAGAAAGAAAGAAAGAAAGAAAGAAAGGGATATATTAATTATTAATATATTATTATTATATATTATAGTAAGAATTATAATTCCGTTCCTGTTCCGTACTCAAATCCCGGAAACCATTCTTGTTTTGGATATTCTGCTGGCAATATTTAATTCCAGCTCGAACTTGGATTCTTCTTATTGTCCTTTTATATCGGGTGCTGTCAGATATAAAGCAAGAAAGGTTTACTTCCTTCTTTGGTAGTTCCTCCTTCGGTTGAAGTTGAGAAAGGAAGAAATGTTGCGTCGTTCAGTGTAAATCCTTTTGATCATGCAATCATTCCTCTGTCAATAGCGAATAATTCGGCTTTCCGCCATTTTGCAACTTCCCATTGATTCTCTGTGGAATTCATTCAGTCTCCAGTTAAAACCACGCTTTCAGCTCGTTAGTGCCATTTTTCCTCCGTTCTTGATAACACCTTCTACAGGAAGTATGCATGACCTCAATAGACTCATAAACATGTATAGATCTACATAAATATACTCTTACACGAATAAGCGTGCGTGCACGTGTCTTGTAAATAGAATTGTGCAAGCGTGGCCAGAAAAAAAAAGCCACCTATGGAATCATAAATAAAATTTACAATCCTTTCTGCAATTGCACCATAGTTTATTATAATAAACTTCAATTTATGTCTGACTTGTCCACCAAATTTCAGTAATTAATTCCCAACAGTCTTTGTTTTGTCGTCGTTTAATTATATGTGTGATACTTTGGTGATAGTCTTATAAGTAGTAGGTGTCATCGTAAAGAGCTTCACACTCACCGGATCTTAACCAACCCATCTTCTTCTATAGGCTTATCTCAAAGAATCCTTAGACTATTCCTGAAGTGAAAATGCCATGACAGCACAAATCAAGCTAGTGCCAACAGAGGAATATATCAGGGTTATTGATAATTTTTCATATTGTATACAGGTATTTTTCTATAATCGAACGGTGATAAAACAAAGACTGTTGGACATTTATGACTAAAACTTGGTGAACAAGTCACATAGACTAATGTTTATGTGTACTAAATATGGTCGGATTAAAGAAAATATTGTGAATTTTATTAATGACTCATTTGTGACATTTTGGGGACGTCATCTTTTTGAAGCATGTTTTTCGTTCTATCGAATCATGTTATTCGTTACCGTTCTCAATCTCTTCAGTCATTTTGTTGCAGGCTTTTCAGCAGCATGGACAAACTTTAAATCCACACACTTTTCTGGTTCCAGTTCAAACTAGGCCAAAAGCTGCCGAGACAGCTCGTGATATCAATGATGCGTTTGGCTCAGGAATCACTAACGAACGTGTGGCACAATGGTGGTTCAAGAAATTTTGCAATGGCAACGAGAGTCTCGAAGATGAAGCTGTTAATAACGAACATTTGAAAGCCTTAATTGAAACCGATCTTCGCAAAACTACATGAGAAGTTCCTGTTGAACTCGAGGTCGATCACTCAACATCCGTTCACAATTTAAAACAAATAGGGAAGTCAAAAAGTTGGGTAAATGGGTGCCGTATGAATTGAACGATAATAAAAAAATCCTCATTTTGAGGTGTCTTCTAAGCTCCTTCTGCACAACAAAAATGACCCATTTCTTGTGAAAATTGTGACCTGTGATAAGAAGTGGATCCTCTATGACAACCAGCAATGTTTGGCACAGTGATTGGATGCCGGAGAAGCTCCACAACACTTCCCGAAGCTGAAATTACATATAAAAAAGAATATGGTAACTGTTTTGTGGTCTGCGGCCAAGATGATGTCGCATCGGCCTTCAGTGACTTCATCACTTCCAGAACTCTGGATTTTTATGCTAATAAATAGTAAACAACAAAATAAATAGAAAACAACAAAAATAAATAGAAAACAACAAAAATAAATAAAACAACAAAATAAATAGTAAACAACAATCATAAATAGTAAACAACAAACATAAATAGTAAACAACAAAATAAATAAAACAACAAAAATAAATAGTAAACAACAAAAATAAATAAAACAACAAAAATGAATAGTAAACAACCAAATAAATAAAACAACAAAAATAAATAGTAAACAACAAAATAAATAAAACAACAAAAATAAATAGTAAACAACAAAAATAAATAAAACAACAAAAATAAATAGTAAACAAAAAAATAAATAGTAAACAACAAACATAAATAGTAAACAACAAAAGTAAATAAAACAACAAAAATAAATTCTAAACAACAAAAATAAATTGTAAACAACAAAGATAAATAAAACAACAAAAATAAATAAAACAACAAAAATAAATAGTAAACAACAAAAAAATAAAACAACAAAAATAAATAGTGAACAACAAAATAAATAGTAAACAACAAACATAAATAGTAAACAAAAAAATAAATAAAACAACAAAAATAAATTCTAAACAACAAAAATAAATAAAACAACAAAAATAAATAAATCAACAAAAATAAATAGAAAACAACAAAAATAAATAGAAAACAACAAAATAAATAGTAAACAAAAAAATAAATAGTAAACAACAAAAATGAATAGTAAACAACAAAAATAAATAAACCAATAAAAATAAATAGTAAACAACAAAAATAAATAGTAAACAACAAAAATAAATAAACCATCAAAAATAAATAGTAAACAACAAAAATAAATAAAACAACAAAAATAAATAGTAAACAACAAAAATAAATAAACAAACAAAAATAAATAGTAAATAACAAAATAAATAGTAAACAACAAAAATAAATAGTAAACAACAAAAATAAATAAACCAACAAAAATAAATAGTAAACAACAAAAATAAATAAACCAACAAAAATAAATAGTAAACAACAAAAATAAATAAAACAACAAAAATAAATAGTAAACAACAAAAATAAATAAACCAACAAAAATAAATAGTAAACAACAACAATAAATAAACCAACAAAAATGAATAGTAAACAACAAAAATAAATAGTAAACAACAAAAATAAATAGTAAACAACAAAAATAAATAAAACAACAAAAATAAATAGTAACAACAAAAATAAATAAACCAACAAAAATAAATAAACTAACAAAAATAAATAGTAAACAACAAAAATAAATAAACCAACAAAAATAAATAGTAAACAACAAAAATAAATAAACCATCAAAAATAAATAGTAAACAACAAAAATAAATAAACCAACAAAAATAAATAGTAAACAACAAAAATAAATAAAACAACAAAAATAAATAGTAAACAACAAAAATAAATAAAACAACAAAAATAAATAGTAAACAACAAAAATAAATAAAACAACAAAAATAAATAATAAACAACAAAAATAAATAAACCAACAAAAATAAATAGTAAACAACAAAAATAAATAAACCAACAAAAATAAATAGTAAACAAAAAAAATAAATAAACCAACAAAAATAAATAGTAAACAACAAAAATAAATAGTAAACAACAAAAATAAATAAAACAACAAAAATAAATAGTAAACAACAAAAATACATAAACCAACAAAAATAAATAGTAAACAACAAACATAAATAAACCAACAAAAATAAATAGTAAACAACAAAAATAAATAAAACAACAAAAATAAATAGTAAACAACAAAAATAAATAGTAAACAACAAAAATAAATAAACCAACAAAAATAAATAGTAAACAACAAAAATAAATAAACCAACAAAAATAAATAGTAAACAACAAAAATAAATAGTAAACAACAAAAATAAATAGTAAACAACAAAAATAAATAAACCAACAAAAATAAATAGTAAACAACAAAAATAAATAAACCAACAAAAATAAATAGTAAACAATAAAAATAAATAAAACAACAAAAATAAATAGTAAACAACAAAAATAAATAAACCAACAAAAATAAATAGTAAACAATAAAAATAAATAAAACAACAAAAATAAATAGTAAACAACAAAAATAAATAAACCAACAAAAATAAATAGT
The DNA here is from genome assembly GCF_053919585.1 of Euprymna scolopes. Lineage (NCBI taxonomy): Eukaryota > Metazoa > Mollusca > Cephalopoda > Sepiida > Sepiolidae > Euprymna > Euprymna scolopes. The sequence continues at coordinate 93,584,556 of NC_136494.1, forward strand.
AAACAATAAAAATAAATAGTAAACAACAAAAATAAATAGTAAACAACAAAAATAAATAAACCAACAAAAATAAATAAACCAACAAAAATAAATAGTAAACAACAAAAATAAATAGTAAACAACAAAAATAAATAAACCAACAAAAATAAATAAACCAACAAAAATAAATAGTAAACAACAAAAATAAATAGTAAACAACAAAAATAAATAGTAAACAACAAAAATAAATAAACCAACAAAAATAAATAGTAAACAACAAAAATAAATAAACCAACAAAAATAAATAGTAAACAACAAAAATAAATAGTAAACAACAAAAATAAATAGTAAACAACAAAAATAAATAAACCAACAAAAATAAATAGTAAACAACAAAAATAAATAAACCAACAAAAATAAATAGTAAACAATAAAAATAAATAAAACAACAAAAATAAATAGTAAACAACAAAAATAAATAAACCAACAAAAATAAATAGTAAACAATAAAAATAAATAAAACAACAAAAATAAATAGTAAACAACAAAAATAAATAAACCAACAAAAATAAATAGTAAACAATAAAAATAAATAGTAAACAACAAAAATAAATAGTAAACAACAAAAATAAATAGTAAACAACAAAAATAAATAAACCAACAAAAATAAATAGTAAACAACAAAAATAAATAGTAAACAACAAAAATAAATAAACCAACAAAAATAAATAGTAAACAACAAAAATAAATAAACCAACAAAAATAAATAGTAAACAACAAAAATAAATAGTAAACAACAAAAATAAATAGTAAACAACAAAAATAAATAAACCAACAAAAATAAATAGTAAACAACAAAAATAAATAAACCAACAAAAATAAATAGTAAACAACAAAAATAAATAGTAAACAACAAAAATAAATAGTAAACAACAAAAATAAATAAACCAACAAAAATAAATAGTAAACAACAAAAATAAATAAACCAACAAAAATAAATAGTAAACAATAAAAATAAATAAAACAACAAAAATAAATAGTAAACAACAAAAATAAATAAACCAACAAAAATAAATAGTAAACAATAAAAATAAATAAAACAACAAAAATAAATAGTAAACAACAAAAATAAATAAACCAACAAAAATAAATAGTAAACAACAAAAATAAATAGTAAACAACAAAAATAAATAGTAAACAACAAAAATAAATAAACCAACAAAAATAAATAGTAAACAACAAAAATATTGATATATAACGCTTCTCTGTCGTCTGTCTGTCCGTACGCCTCTCCCTCTCCTCTCCCACACACATGCACACTAGTATAAATGGCTTCCTTCAGTTTTGACAGACTATGGATACCCACGGTAAAGGTGACTGTGCGTGAAATTTTTGTGGCAAGAGTTGCGCAATATCCAACCACACTTCTCTTGGGTCGACATTGTTGAATATAAGTGGAAAGTGGAGGCTCAGGGCGACTGGAAAGACAAGCAGGAAGCACATACAGTGCCTAGAATTCCCAAGTGGTTACCTATCTGGTACTAGCCAGGCTCGATGTTGCCGTACACTCGTATATGCACATATATACATACATGCATACATATATACATACACAAAATGACTGATATAAAAAGCATTGTTTTTAAATTAGAAGCCATCACAAGAGTTGGAAGCAATCTGCCAGTTAGAGAAAAAAATATATATATTGAGTAAAAAGATTAATAATTGTAAATTATGAATCTCAAAAAGAAAAGACAAACAAAATCAACTTGAGTATACGATCGTTTCGGAAACGATATTCATTTTATTAAATTACCAATAATTAATTCCAATAATTGACAAAGGTTTGTCTTAGAATATAATCTCCTCATCAGCAAAAATAGGGGGTGGGGTTAAGACACCAAAATAAAATAAGCATTTTTGTAGTAAGGCGGATATTCCTTATTGATTTTCATTATAAAACTTGTTTTAAGTTCAGTCAGTATATCTTTGGGCATGCTCCTGTATCTTGTTTCCGAATGGTTGAAAAATTAAAATAAGCTCTGCTCTTTAGACTTTAAGTCTAATTCTTTCTATATATATATATATATATATATATATATATATATATATATATATATATATATATATATATATATATATATATATACTCGGTTTTTTTTTATATTCAAAAGTAATGGACTAATGAATTCAACGAGGTTGTTAGATAGTGCTCAATAAAATAAGCTGATAATACTTGTTTATTGTTATATAAACATGCTCACATCCCGCTGCTACAAATAGCCACTTGTTTCAATCAAACAACAGATATCATCAGGCAGCGACTTGACTATTCAAAAGTTCAATGAATAATGGATTTTTATTTTAGGTAGGAACTCTTTAAAAGTTGGAGTTAAAAAACTTAAAACACAGAACTTTAATTATAAAATGTAAAGAGGGAGGGGCAATTTAAATAAAGTTAAAAGATTACAATGGAGAGAGAGTGATTGAGAAGAGAAAAAAGGAATAGAGAAAGAAAAAGAGAAAGAAAATAGAGAGAAATATATATATATATATATATATATATATATATATATATATATATATATATATATATAATATGGAGAAGAAAAGAAACAAGATATAAATGGTTATTATAAAGAGAATAAGGACTAGAAGGGAAAGGAAAGGAAAGGAAAGAATGATGGGATCTAGTTAAAGAGAGAAAGAGAGAAAGTAAGAATTTGACAGTATATAGAAAAAGAAAAAGAAAAAGATCTGCGTGTCAACCAATTTATGAACAGTTATACAATTCAGTAATGAAACATATTATTACAAATACAAACAGAAGATACAATCCAAGCGTCAGAAATGAAACATGTCAAAAATACGTCCACGAGTAATATCAACGCAGTTCAAATATATTCAATATTTTCTCATAAAGACATAGGTAGCAAGGCGAGTTTAAAGATGAACAGGTTTTAGCTTTCTTTAAAATTTTCCAATTTACTATTGGGGAATAACCTTGCTCTACTAGTTCATTGTAATATTTAGACAAGGAAGTTCTGTTTTTGTACTCATTATTTTCAAAAGAGCACTTGTGACCGGTAAATCTTTCTTTAAAATTGTTATTTGTCATTCCTATGTAATATTTTTTTTCATTCGGATTTTCTTTAGTAGAAATAGTTGCTTGGTACACTATGTGTGCGTATATATATGTGTGTGTGCGTTGTTGTATATTAGTATATGATTGTGTGCATATATTTGTGTATTTTTTGTATGTATGTGTATACATACAATTATATATATATATATATATATATATATATATATATATATATAATTTTAAGCTAATAAATATTAATTTTATTCTGTTTTTATTATTATTATTATTATTATTATTATTATTATTATTATTATTATTATTATTAATATTACTATTATGTTTATTAGTAATATTATTATTATTATTATTATTATTATTATTATTAATAATAATAATTTTAATATTGTTTTATCATTATATTTTTTTCTTCTTTTATTTATATATTTATCTAATAAAAACGTGAAAACTTTAAACTTATATCATTTAGCACAAAGGGCCTAATTAATTGTAGACGTATGTTTGAACTGCGTTGATATTACTCGTGGACGTATGTGAGTTGATAAATATGTTGGCTAGATACATTCGCTGCCTTTTTTGACATGTTTCATTTCTGACGCTTGGATTGTATCTTCTGTTTGTATTTGTAATAATATGTTTCATTACTGAATTGTATAACTGTTCATAAATTGGTTGACACGCAGATCTTTTTCTTTTTCTTTTTCTATATACTGTCAAATTCTTACTTTCTCTCTTTCTCTCTTTAACTAGATCCCATCATTCTTTCCTTTCCTTTCCTTTCCCTTCTAGTCCTTATTCTCTTTATAATAACCATTTATATCTTGTTTCTTTTCTTCTCCATATTATATATATATATATATATATATATATATATATATATTTCTCTCTATTTTCTTTCTCTATTTCTTTCTCTATTCCTTTTTTTCTCTTCTCAATCACTCTCTCTCCATTGTAATCTTTTAACTTTATTTAAATTGCCCCTCCCTCTTTACATTTTATAATTAAAATTCTGTGTTTTAAGTTTTTTAACTCCAACTTTTAAAGAGTTCCTACCTAAAATAAAAATCCATTATTCATTGAACTTTTGAATAGTCAAGTCGCTGCCTGATGATATCTGTTGTTTGATTGAAACAAGTGGTTATTTGTAGCAGCGGGATGTGAGCATGTTTATATAACAATAAACAAGTATATATATATATATATATATATATATATATATATATATATATATATATATATATATATATATATATATATATATATACTAGCAGAAGTACCCGTCGTTGACTGGGCTAAAAAACAGCCTACAGATAATGGACTGTGATTGATGAAAGTATGATAGGTTATGAAAAGGAGGGGTTGTAAAGGGATAGGTTTTGATACTCAAACATTTTACCCTAAGCAAAATATGATGAAAGTAAAGATAATTTTCGCAAAAATCTATTTTTTTATATCAACTTTGTTTCCAAGAGTGACCAACAAAATGATGTTTCCTTACCTCCTGACTTTAATACATGTTAATGAAATGTTATATATATAATAATATAAATATACAAGAAATAAATGTAACTATAGTCAATAAAAGTTACTTTTATGGTAGAAAAGTTCATTGGTTTGTATTTTTAAGTAGTTTGTAAAAAAAAAAATTTTTTTTAATTCACGAACCGGTTTTAAAAAAAATCAAAATGGCAGCGACTTCGAAATGGAGAGTCCCGTTTTCAATTTGAAGGAGGGGCACCTTAGCATTCTGTGTTAACTATTTAAGAGAGTTCCGTCAACATAAGGAATATTTATAAACGTATTTTAATGTTTTCCGTTATTTTGTGCTTGAGGAATATTCGATTATGGCATGTGTAGTTTATATAAAAATTAATTGAAGTAGTTATCGCCTCAAATTTCGTTTTAATTTCAGTTCGCTGAAATTATTTCAAATAAAGAGTATTAAAAACTATTTCAAAATAAAAAAAAACATGAACTTAACTTTTATTAACTACGGTAACATTTATTTCTTGTATATTTATTTTTTCGTGTAGTCATTTGTTGGCTTTTCTGCTAAACACTCTTACTAAATAATATCGACGAAATATCGAAAAACAAGTAAACAGAAACAGTTTTTAAAAATAATGAAGCTTTACTTACTTTAGTAAAATAATCCGAAACAACAAAATGGGATATTAAAAAGTGAACATGTAATTGCTTTAGTTTTTTAAAGCAAAGAATCGATATAAATATGAATAAGAAGAAAATGGCGCCCTTTTCAAGCAGAACAGCTTCGTTTTAGTTTTACAGTATTGAACGGTGTAGTATTGCGCCGTCGGATTCAGGGTTGTTGTACTATTGTAATATAAAGAACATGCAGAAAGGGTTGTAATCAACTTAATTCCTTCTAGTACACTAACAAAAAAAGCTAAAACAGATATATATAAATAAAAATAAAAAGGTTATGTAAATGTTTTAAAAAGACACGTAATCACGTGAGCAGAATTTTTTCCTTCTTTTAGCACGATAACAAGTAACGTTCTTTTTTTTTATTTTTTATTATTTATCTATTTATCTATTTTCGAAAGAGTGCCACGTGCAAGTGGAGAAGGAAAAAAACAAAGTTATGCAAAATTTGTGTCGAGAATTGTCTAAAGTTCCGACTTTTGTGTCGAGAATTGTCTAAAGTTCCGACTTTTTAATAAGAACGTGAATTTATGAGGTGAATTTATTCGATACAATATGATTCAACTAAAAAAAAATGAATAAAAGCTAACGTGAATCAAGCTTAAAGTTAAGCTGTTATTGTGGACCCTCACCCCTTTTAAAAAACCTTGTTAAACTTTGTGACATATTTACATTCTATGGATGTCAGGCGCGAACGAACACCCAATAATTTTATTATACCATATTTCTTCAAACTGAAACATAATTATCAGAGTATACTTACGCAAATAGATATGAAAAGTATTTGTTAAAGTCTGTGCCATATTTCCATGGAGTACAGGCGCGAACGCAGGCCCCACAATTTTATTATACCATTCCTATTTAAGTTGAAACATACATATCAAAGTATTCTTATGTACATCTATATCAAAAAGCTTTGTAAACGTTTTTTTTTTTTCATTTTTTATTTCCATACTTTGTGGACCAGGCGCGAACGCAGACCCCACAATTTTTATGAACCACCGTTCTGCCAGATCAAACATACCCATTCCCCTGATCCTCGATACATCTTCTATCATTATATGCAATCAGTTTTTTAAAATAGTCAACCATATAGGAGCCTATTCGTGACCACACACACACACACACACACACACACACACACACACACACACACAGACGTTCAGCTTTATATTATATATAAGGTATATAGTCTTATTTATAGTATTCCGGATTTTATTGGGTTTATATAATTGTAAATTCGGTAACTGTTCATATACCAATAAGTTTTAAGTCAAAATGAGATAACCTAAACTGTAAGCTTCAAAATTGTCATATTTCATAATTGAGCATTCATATATTGTTTTAACAAAATCAAGACATAAAGGAATAGATTGACAGCAACAAATAGTGTATTTCATCGTTAGCTACAATTGTTTCAAGACTATTCGGACATTCAAACTCTATACCGTTTGAAAATTTTCACAAGAAGCTTTTCATCAGACGCATTGATTAAAAAACACTTTAGCAATGAACAATATAGAATCCATTTCCTTTATAAGGAAAAACGTGAGAAAACATTTTACCTACATCTCATCCTTCCAAAGTTTTTTAAAAATTATATATATATATATATATATATATATATATATATATATATATATATATATATATTTTTAATATTTATATAATATATATATGTTATATATATTATTATTATATTTAATATATATATATAGTACATATATTTTCTGGGCTATTATATTGATTTGTAAGCTTGTACGAGTAAAAATCTATATTATGACTATTGTTATGGATCGTCTATGATGTTTTCCACAAGAAGATGCGTTATCGCTAGACATTGACACAATTTTCTGACTTCAAAAGAATATAATAAAAAAAACCCAGAAAAGCCTGGTCAGTATTAAAATAGGTGACTATTTAGGAATTCTAGATGCTGTAAGTGCTCTCTGCTTATCTCGGCATTGTTTCCAGTTGTCCTGGGATTCTCCTTGCCACTAGACTCAAGCAGTGCTGAATCAGGAGAGGTGTGGTTGGGCATTGCACAACCCTTGTCTCACAATTCCACGCACAACTACCCTTAAAGGGTGTATCTATTGTCTTTCGAGACTGAATGGAGGTATCGCAAAATTGCTGACTTATGCACGAAGAAAGCAAAATGCATTCTCGTAGATTTCATTAATCCAATTATTTTTTTTTAATATGATTTTTCAAATTTTCATTTTATTCACGTCATTGCAATTAGATTTCAATAAATATTCGATTAATAGTAAACTCGCAGAATCTGGGTAAATTCTACGGTAGTCAAAAATTTTTAAAACACATTATAAATAAAATGAATAAAAAATAAAACTAAACAATAACAATAAATTTAAAACAATTTTTAGTAAATTCTTTTTTAATTTTTTAAAACTAAAAGAATTAATTTTAAAAAAATTACATTTTTTAATGAAGATTCAATGCACGACACATTGTTTTGTTTTTTGTCTTAATAATTTTTAATATAAATTACAAAGGAACAGATGTCAATTCACTTGCGCAGTTTTGGGGAATTTTTGAAACAATCTATAATAAAAATAAACTTACAGTCTCCTCTCAACGTGATTGTTTTTATTATAAAATAAAATAGCCAATTTGAAACCGTAAACAGACGGCCATGTTCGTTTGTTTGTTTTTTATTTTGAAAATTTTTGGAAAAGAAATGGTGCTAATGATATTTAACTTATAAAGAGCGAGTATAAAAGGGGTAATCCGTTTCTCGTTAATTAATCATAACGACGGTGATGGTTTTTTATGACACCGGACGTCGGACAAGTAAATTAATATTTAGATAATAGAAATTCAATGTGTATCATGAAAATATAGGATTCTATACAGGAACGTACATTTATTTTATCACATAACGAATATTTAAAAATGCTTTTAAATCTCTTGATTTTACTTTAACCGATTAGGTCTAACTGTCCTATAACCAGAACACCAAATAATTTATTTTTATAATCTATAAGATAATATGTAATAGTACTGCGTACTGTCTAATTACTAGGGCTGTGACAACAGAATATTCTTTTCATTATTTTGACTCTCGGGTATCTATCCGACACAGTTAGACACACTTAATCAACCGAGAACCACATCAGTTTATATAAAAACATATAAGATATTAACGGATATATACTCAAGAGTTAAAACAATAAAAAGAATATGCTGTTGTCGCAGCCATACCAATTACTCTGAAGAAAGAATAAAATTCGTCTATATTCATTAACTTCTGAAAGTTGTTGAAACTATCTTTAAAATTCTTGTGAAATATGTTAACATTCTGTTTGTTTAATGATGTATAGACCTATATAAACGAGTCTTGCAATAGTAAGCCACTAACTTAGTGTCAGAAGTGCAATGTTACTTTTTGTGTGAACTGCTTTGTTCCTTACCATAATGTGCTAATTTTATTTTATCATTTTTTTTATTTATTTTCATTTTCTTACTTTGAAGATTATAATGCTGGGTATGGGGCAGCCAAACCAGCTGCCAACATTGCCCTGCTTTTTATTGAAACCAACCGAGAGCTCTTTTTAGTATCCTCGCTGTTCCCTTAAGTGCAATTCTCTGGATTTCTCCTGTACTTGGTTCAATAGGAATATTAGTTACGTAGGAATTCAGGTTCTTCTTCATAAGCCCTGTAGCATGTATAATAACTGGTACGATTCCAGTTTCTTTTCATATCATTCATGAGACCTTGATATTTGGTCTGTTTCTCTGTTTCAGCTCTGTTCAGACCTCCATCATTGAGGACACTCACTTAACCAAGGTTGATACTCTTTCTGACTTATTCCATATCACCTGTGTCCTATTTATAGGAGCGTAAAATATTTCGCTTTCTAAATGAAATAAATAACTTTCTCCTTCCAGTTTGTGTATTCAACCCCGTTTTTAGTCGTTGCACATAGTTTCAACAGTAGTAAAAATGTAATATATCGGAACTTATTGGGTTAATAGAACACATTTATAGAAGAGACACTGTTCGTTATTTTCATTTTAGGGATAGGTTTCAACCTCATACAATCTATGCTAGTGCCGTCACTGGAGGTAGACACAAGTTACAAGACATGAGTTGCGATGATGATTTATAAAGTGAAGGAAACGAAACGCTTAATGATTTCTATCACTACGATTTGTTTCTCAGACAAGTCTATAATGGAAGACTATAAAAGATATTTTCATAAATAGACAATATTAATAAATGTTTGGGATGGTCTTATGTTAAAGTAGTGCATACTCAAAAAGAGCCTGCACATATATATAATATAATTATCAACAGACATGTGTTTTGTCGTTATGACTCGTCAGCATGGCTAAATCTAGCGAGATTGAAAACCAAGATCCCCAGAGCTTAGATCCTGAAGCTCTAACACTGAACCAATTCCCTTTAGTAATAAATGCATTGCCTTTTTTTGTATGTATAATAACATTTCGACGTGATCGTGATCTAAAAAAAAGAAAAGAAACGGAATTATATATTCATTAGCATTTTGTCTTTATTTCCAGACTTCCTCGAGATGATCGATATTTTTTTTTGTTTTTGCTGCAATTTAATTTAACTAAAGATGAAACGTTGATGAGCACACAAATAATTTTGTTTTTTTTTCTTTTTCATATATATATATATATATATATATATATATAAAATAAAGGAAAGATTTTTTTTTAATCTGATGTTCTCATTGTTTGTTTATTGTTAAGTAAAAAATATCTTACATATTTTTTATGCAAATATCTATTAGCTTATTAGTTATTTACGTGATATTTATGCATCAACTACCACCTATATATCATCAAATAAATGAATATAATTGGAGACTAACTGAAAGGAGATAACACTAAGGCTTACAAGTTGTTTTCTTCTGTCTACATGGGAAAACGTCGGTGAGTATTAATGTATATCATCCTCGGCACTTTTAAATAATAAGTTGAATACGACCTGTTCAAAACAAGCATTGCACTTTGTGTTTTAGCGTGCATGTTGTAGGATACGATCATATAGCCGTTGACTAGTTCTTCCTATATTGTCAGCCTTGTTTTAATGCCTTTTAAAACTATATTCTCAATTCAACATTTAAAATTTGTTGCACAGAATATTTACACTATTAATAAGGCACCACTCAGTAAGCCCCAGTTCTAACTAATAAAATAACTCTTAAGCAAAATTCGACTTCATTCATCAACATAGTCTCCTTCTAGGATGATACACATTTCACTGCTCCCATAACAAATCGATTCCTTTCTTCTAGAACAAGTTGTTTTTAGCCTCAAAATATGCCAAACTTTCTGATATTACTTGTTCATAAGAGTCAAATCTCTTTCCCTGTAGAATTCTTTTTGGGGTTGAAAAAAGTAAATAGTCACTGGGAGCCAAATCTGGAGAATCGGGTGGTTGCATAATCAATTCAAAATGCAATTCCTATAATGATGTCATTATTGCACGTGCGACGTGGTTCATTATTTTGGTGAACGAGAACTTTTTCTTCTTCATTTGTGACGGTTCTTTCCTTCAAACAGTCCAAAAGTTCTACATAATATCCATGATTGATTGTTCTTCCTTTCTCAAGATAATCAATGGGCAAAATAACATGTGGAGACTAAAATCTAACCTGCTCATGTTTGCATCCGTAGTCATTATGGACAGTTTCACCTGCTGCTGTCCACTCAGCTGACTGCCTATTTGACTATGGAGTTAAGTGGTGGATCCATGTTCCATCCATTGTCACATATTGATGCAAAAACTCATTTTTGTTGCATTAAAACACTTGAAAAAAAAACAAGGCTCAGAATTGTCGATATGTTATTGTTTTTTATTGACTTCAAATACGGCACCCATTTTAAACACAGCGTTTTCATTGATAAATAGTCATGAAAAATCGTGAATACACTTTTTTCTGATACCTTTAACAATTCTGTTTTCTCATACAACATAAACATGACACATGATTTTAACTGGCACCAGCAGATAACTGAAGCAATATTTACACTCATATACACTCGTGAACTGGCAACCAATCAAAAGCCAGACTATGTAGTTGGTCGATCTCCCCATCGGTTGGCATATTTATCCATTTATCAGTCACACTTCAGTTTCAAATATCATTTCCATTGCTTAATATGTAGATTGAATGACCAAACATTTCTATAAGAGGTTCTGTCCACCTGTGCTTAATTTTGAAGTATTATTTTCATCACTCAACACACAGATTGAATGAACATATCTTAAGAATACCCGGATGATCCCATTTATGTTATTTGAATTGAATTATGTCACACGATCAAATTCAGATTATAATATTTTTTTCCATTAAGGGATTTCCTTTCATAAATGTGTTTTTCATACTCATTGATGTATGTGTGTTTAAGATCTTCTGGTAGAAGATGTCGAAAGTGAGCTAAAAGCCAAAGACACAAAGGAAAAAAGATTATTCAAAACGATTTCATAACTAAGACACAGTGGTTAATGATACGGACTGTAAACCTCAGTATGCCAAGTTCGAATCTAGTTTTTCCCCCAGAAACAAATCAAACCCACATTTTACCTTGTGTCTAAGATAACTAAAATGAGCTAAAAGTCTAATACGCAAAGGCAATACAAAGAGTATCCAAAACACTCACATGACTGAGTGACGGTAGTTAACAATACCGACTGAAAACGTGGCTGTGCCAAGTTCGAATCCAGTTCGTTCCACAGAAGCAGTTTCTTAAAACCAACACATAATCTTGTGTCTAACCTCTTCAAGAGGAGGTGCAAAAAAAAACCGTATTTTTAAAATTATTTTATGTACACTATACCGTGACATATGTAATTTCATTAGATTGTTGAAAAAAAAAATTATCAGAAGATCTAATAGACAACGAATGTCCATCTTATTCAACATGATATGCTAAACATATATGTAAAGGAGATACTTATCATTTTGACAAATGAGTGTCCAGCTTCAAACAGATATCTATAGATTGATTTCAGTATCATAAATAAAAAAAGAAAAATCAATACTATGTGTTGTTGGTTTTATATATATGTGCTTCTAACAGATCTATACATCCTCTATCACCGGTACTGAACACTCTCTCTTTATAAATTGCTATGGTGTGATAGTTGTCTACCCTATTTCGTGACTATTGGACCTTTCTAGACACTATATATGAAGAAGCCGATGAAGACAGACAAAGCAGTTTCTTCTGTAAAAAAGCAACTTGCGTACTACTACATAGCAACCAAGAATCTGTTCTCAACAATCAGTTCAGCAACTCACTGACCTTTTATCTGTCAGACTGTAGCATTAGTCCTTAATAGTCCTAGGAGGTCATCTTTCCCATGCCTTATTCTCACTTTTTAGGAAAGAGTTAGTTTATTTCTGTATGACGAATCCTGCCAAGCAATTTTTAAGAAGTCATAATACACTTTCTATAGGGGTGCTGGCTCATTCTCTTCACCTTCCTTGTGCGACATATATGAAGGAAGTATATATTCAGTATTGGAGCAATCTTTCTGTAACATTACTTTGTACCTCTTTAAATACACATTCTTGTAAATATACTACCGTGTTGTCTTATTTATTATCCACATTACAAGATCAGAACATCGACAACTTATTCGGATACAGAATAAACGGAACTTATATTACATACAACACTAGCAACGATAAAGATCACGGCAACGATAACTTGAACTTACGTTTGATATGAACATAACCATTACTACAACTTTGGATGTTGGATTTTCAAAAAAGGCTTACTTACAATTACTTACAACAGTGAGAACTTAAACGCCATACAGAGTTTTTAATACTTCAGTTAATTAGAATATATTATTTTGGATTAATTATTTACAAAAAAGGATGTCTACAGAACAAATTAGTCTATAGATATTTGAAGATATTATAAACTTAGAGCATACAAACGTTTTTGAAATGATTCGTCACAAATGCTCCTCTTCCCGAAGGGTTAATATACAGTAAATTATAGGAATATATCATCTCCATGTATTAATAGTATTCTTTTTATTACATATTGACTGATTGGTTTTATACCATCCACTAATTCTACATGGCGCTACGGACAGGACCACCAGGTCAGCTCATTGATTCAGCCTCCTGGATCGAATTCTTTGACAAGGTAGAGGCTTCTGAAAGCGAACATTCCCGCTATGCAAAGATTTTCCTGGATAACCATATCACGGAAAATACCATTTCCGGCATCACAGCGAAGCATTTGAAATCCATGGCCATTGGGGATGTTCTTGCCATTATATAGTATGCAACGTAGTACCTCAAGGCTCCGCAAACACTTCCATTCCTGCAGCATATCTCTGTACCAAATTACAATGCCACCATGACTTCGGCTCATCTTCCAAGGATCACTGCAGACATAACACTGCAGCAATTCCAAAAACTTTGTGTCGATTGGTACGTGTACAAGCAATTCACAAACTTGCCTCCATCACAAATCGCCACTCAGTTGTAATGAGACTGTACAAAATGCGATTGTTAGTTCACACTCGTCGTTCCTCAAATTGGATGAGGTAGCTTTGTTCAATGTTTTAGTGTGCCAACCTTGCAGTACACAGAGTGACGTATAAAGTTACTCGTCTCCATTTTGCGTTTTCATGTTCAAATTACCAGACTGACATTACGAATGAAAACATCAAAAATCAATTTATACGGGGTATCTCGAATCAACTGTTGCAAACTGATATCCTCGTCAAAGCCAATCAGCTGAAAAGTATTGACAAAATCGTGAACCACACTGAGGCTTTTGAATCCACCCTCCGTGATCAAGTCAAGCTGCAAACGTCGTCCTAAAGTTTTGTATTAGCTATGGCAGTTTGTCTCATGGTGTATCAGGAAAGCCAACACGCCATACCAGTTGTCCAGCGTGGGACCAAACTCGCACAAATTATCATAAGCTTAATCATAATGCTGACGTTTGCTACCACGCTCGTAGGACAAGCAGCCTCATTGCCCACGTCAAATTCTCCAAGAAGCACAAACAGTTCATCTCACTCATGCTCAATGTTGAACTTACCATGACGCTTACACCAAACTTAGATGGTGCAGCACAACTTATTGTTATTTCAGACAGTGGTGCCAATATTTGTCTCACTGGGCCACATTATATTTTCACTTTGAGCATCCAACTGTCGCAGTTATGCCCGTGCTGCAAGAAAATCACAGCAATTGGAGAAATCACTCTAGTCAGTTGGGGGTGGCTGCCGATCACTTTTGCTGTCAGGAATCAATCCACAACCCAGCCACTTTACATTGCTGACAATATTAAAAAATTCTTCTTCAGAAAACAAGGCTGTATAGCTTTAGGGATTCTCCCACGGTGCTACCCATAACCTATGAAAACTCTCGCACCTCTAGAGCCTGCCATCCTCACCACCTCAGGCAATACAGTGCAAAGTCCAGGACCTAAGCAGCCAGAAAACTACCGTTCTCTCCGACCAAAGACAACATTCTCAAACTGGAAAGCTAGATCAAAAAAAAGTTTTCCCAGAATACATTCAATGCTTCTGCTCCATTTCCAGCCTCTATCCACCTTAAAGACAATGCTGAACCAAAAGCCAGACACATTCCAATCCCTCTTGTGCATCATTGGAAGAAAGAAGAGAAAGTGGGGTTAGACAGAGTCGTTGCACATAGTATAATCATAACATAATCATAAGTATAACCATGGGTACTTCTATGATTTGGTGCAGCCGAATGGTTGTAGTAAGGAAACTAGATGGTTCACCTCGACACATCATAGTCTTCCGCCATCTCAATAGTCAGACGTTGTGGGGAAACACAGCACACCCCGTCCTCATTTTATGTTGCATCTCAAGTGCCAGCAAACACAAGAAAAACTGTGATCGACGCCGTCAACGGTTACCATTCAGTGCTTCTCGATGACAAAAGTCAATCTCTGACCACATTCATTACAGAATGGTGCCGATATATGTACCAATGCATGCCTCAGGGTTTCTTTTCTGCTGGCGATATGACAAATTATTTTCTGATATACCACGAAAATTCAAGATGTTTAATGACGTTTTGCTTTATGATGAGTGTATCGAAGATCACTTTTATCGTGGTTGGGATTTTCTCACATTTTTATACATGAATGGTATCGTTGCCAACATCGAGAAATTTCCATTCGGGCGCCACATGGTGTTGTCCTGGCAGCAAAAACGTTGTCTGCAATTGCAAATTTTCTATTGGGACAACAATCTTTCACAATTGTTTGAAAAATCGAAGTACAAAATTATTCAATTTGTTAAAAGAAGGTGTACGTTCAGTTGATGTTTCACAAGAAACTTTTATCAAGTCAGATTGGAGAAAGACCTGGATCGGGTACGTATTGTTACAGAAATACTGCACATGCCAGCAAATATCTCCTGCTTGTGGTGACGACGGCTGGAGGATCATTTTTGCTGGATCATGCTTTACCACTTCCACAGCGTTGCATTACACCCCAACAGAAGGCGAAGCATTGGCCCTTTCCTGAAGCCTCTCGCACTCTAGAATGGTCACACTGGGATGCAAGGAATTAATGGTAAGTGTTACCACAAACCATTACTCGGAATGTTTAAGGACATCTTAAGCCCACGATTTCAATCATTAAAGGAGTCAACCCTTCCATGGAGATTCAATGTAATACATTCCTCCAGTATATGGAATCGTACACCAGATGCACTTCCTCGTTTTCCTTCCGATCATCCTACAATGTCATCAATTGTCACAGGACAGCCTACCAATCGAGAAATCAGCACATCAAAACATTTGAAAAGTCTGACAAAGTCCATGACAGTTATGGCCATCGAGAACCTGCCACATGTCACCGTGAAACAAGTCAGCATCGCAACGCAAGCTAACCCACTGTACAAAGACCTCATTGGTTTTATTCAGCAGGGTTTTCCCAGGAAGCAGACATTAATTGAACCTTCTCACCTTCGGAAATACTGGGACGTTCATGATAAATTGTCCATCATAGATGACCTTGTCCTTTTTGATGACCATATTGTTATTCCTCCTGCTGTTTGCAACCGAGTTTTGACAAATCTTCATTCGGTAAATCAGAGAACCAGTGCCATGTAGAATCGTGCAAAAGTTTCAGCTTATTGGCCAGGAATCACCAAAAATATTTAGCATCATCACGACGGTTGCAAGGATGGCACAGGAAATGCGCCTACTCAACCGCAAAAACCACTTTCTCTTTATGATCCGCCTACATTTCCATTTGAAAAAATTTGCATTTACTTCAATTACCTTGTTGTTGTGGATAGTTTCAGTTACTGGCCCTGCAGTTACCATTACAGAAAATCAGAGGTGAATTCGGCGAATCTCATCAAAATTTTCAGAGAGCTCTTCATAGTATATAGCGTGGCAATAGAACTCAGTACTGACAAAGAACCCCAATTCTAGTTTGCGACTTTTGATGAGTTCTTGCTGTTATGAGGCGTTCAATACAAAACATCATCTGCTCCGTACCCACAGTAAAACGGATATGCTGAATTAGCAGTCCAAGCTGCAAAACGCATCATCCACTATAATATATCGGCCAACAGCAGCCTTAATAATGACAAAGCAGCTTGTGCAATCCTTCAGTGCAGAAACACGCCCAATACTGGAGCTGGGATTAAGTTCTGCACAGATTCTGTTTCATTGAAAACTGAGACAGTATTCCCTCAAACCCCCAACATTACCAGGTTACTGCTGAACAACACGAGAAAAAATTCGCCGTCCGTGATCAGGTCTTGAGAAATCGATACAATGCCAATGTACGATCTTTGCCGCCATGTTCAAGAGCGCAAGAAGAAAAACAAGTGGTTCAAATCGAGCACTATCGTTAAGGCCCTACTACAACAGCAATACAGTGTTCGGATGTACCACTCAGGGAGAGTATTGCTGCGAGTTTTGAAAAGGTGATTGATTCCAATACTCATCACAATAATTTCTGCCAGAAACAAACACTCAATTAGAAATAACTAATTCATCGCCACAAGACCTGCACCATACTAGCCCGACAAGCACGTCAGTGCCAAACTTGTTCCCAGACAACAATGTTTCTGGTGCAACAGATATACCCCTTGTCAGACCCAATGCGAATATTCAATGGATGCCACAGGCATTGAAAAATCTAAAGCCATTTAACAAACCTGACTTAAAGGAATTTTAGCACCAGGGGGAGGTGTAGGAATGCATGATCTTCATGTATTAATGATATTCTTTTTATTATAGATTGACTGGTTGGCTTTTTTTTGACCCTACATAAATGAATACGACTCTTCGGTTCGTTCATTGATATTCAAGCTAAAGAATCAGTCTACTGTTAGTCTTTGAGTTAAATACTTATGTTATACATGGTTTTATAAGATTATAATGGGACATTTAATTGTTGCATTAATATAGTAGAAATATTGGGCTAGCAATCTAGTTGTAACCGTTTTATTTTTTTAATTTAAACTTAAAAGGATTAATAAAAATAACTACTTAATCAATGATATACTCTCCTTCATTGTTTAATAGCATTTCAGCCCGGCGTTGCCCGGGTGTTTGGAGGTTTATCTTGAGCAAAAAAAAGAAAAAAAAAAGCGGTCAATTTTTTTAACTTTGACCCCTATTATGACCCCCTTAAAATTTATTGTTTTGCGCTCAAATCAAGTTATTAAGTTAGATCCATGTCCAAGGAACCTATATCTAAAATTTCAAGTGTTTAGACCCAAAATTGTCGGAGGAGTTTGATAGCGTTCTAAACGGTCAAATCGTTGAACTTTGACTCCTTAACAGCCAAATTTCTGGCCGAAAACCGATCACAAAACCTTTCCCAAATCTCACTACTCTGTATATCAAATTTCGAGTCTGTAGATTTTAATTTGACAGAGTTATCGCTTAGAGAAATGTACACACACACAGACAGACACGTTCACTTTTATAGATATATAGATAACTTATCTCCAATGTTCAACAATATTTTCACTACTCTGCTGTATAGGTCAAAAAGTAAATAAATAAAAGCAAATAGGAGGTATACAAAATGTTCATTTTTCTTAACCTGCCATTCCATTTCAATGATACAAAAATAAGAGAAATTAACTCGAAGAAACAAAAAAGTAAAACAAAATAGATTACAAAAAATTCAACAGGACTTTCAATACATATGTCGGTAAAAATTAAACAGCAAAAAAATTAAAAAATAAAATTAAGAAAATTAAAATAATAATAATAATACAAAAACAGGCATGACCAAGTGGGGAGGGTGGTACACTGGGAATTGTGTAAACGACTGCATTTTGAGCGGACAGACAAATGGTACAAGCATAAACCTGCAACAGCACTCGAAAACGAGAACCACAAAATCCTATGGGACATGGACATACAGACGGACAAACCCATCAAAGCAAGAAGACCAGATGTCGTAATAATTAACAAGAAAGAAAAATCCTGTCAAATCGTGGACTTTGCGGTCCCAGCTGATCACAGGGGGAGTATGAAAGAAAAGGAGAAACGAAGCAAATACACAGAACTAGCCAGAGAGTTAAAAGGGATTTGGATGATGAAGAAAGTCCAAATAGTACCGATAATAGTAGGAGCACTAGGAACAATCCCGAAAAACTTCGAAAAAAGAATGTCAAAAATTGGAATCAGAGGAATAACTGCAAAAGTACAACGACTAACGATAATGAAAACGACTGAAATATTAAGGAAAACCCTTGAATGCGGAAAATAATACAAGACAATATAACGAATAAGCGTTACAGGGAATGAAGAACACCGAAACTGCATATTTACAAGTTCTACACCCCCCATCATGCATTTCCCCCATTGTTTCATCACCGATCCTCCCCCCCCCCAAAAAAAAAGATACCAAAGGGCCAAGAAGGGTCAATAAGGACTGAAAGACCGAGGAGCGAGCACCAACCAGATCTCGGCTGGACAAGCGCAAAGAGAACTCGGACCTTGGGCAGGCTGAGTGCCACTCAAATTCCAGTATAAACCAATGGCCACTACCAGCGAGAAATCAATGGTAAGCGGCTGTTGCGATGATGCAAATTCATTTGCAAATGCTATCGAAGGAGGTGGAGAGGGCTGGACGTCTGAGGAGACTTGTTGTCACTCAGCTTCCAGAGAACACCACAGGTTTCCAATCAGATCGTTTGTTGACTTGTGTGAAAGCTCCATGTGAGCCAATAATAATAATAATAAACTTTAGACCAATCACTTGCCTCTCAATTATGTGGAAAATTTTCACTAGCATACTGCCTGAAAGTATCTATCATCATTTGGACCAAAACAATTTGTTGGCTGAAGAACAGAAAGCCTATCGAAAAAGATCACGAGGCACCAAGGATCAGCTTCTGATAGATAAAATGATTTTAAGAAATAGCAAAATAAGATCTACCAACCTTGTCAAAGGCTGGGTAGACTATAAGAAGGCATTCGATATGGTTCCACATTCGTGGATACTCAAGTGTTTGGAAATTTTCGGAATAGTCCCTAACATCCGAGCAGCTATAACAAATAGCATGAAGAATTGGGAAACCAATTTAACTTCACGAAATGTTGTATTAAGCAAGGTTAAAATTAAGAGCGGGATCCTCCAGGGTGATAGTCTTTCCTCTCTGCTTTTTGTCATCAGCTTGATCCCGTTGGCATTTCTTTTACGGAATGTAAAACAGGGTATGAAATCGAAAAAGAACTTCCTACAGTCAACCATCTATTATTTATGGATGGTCTTAAAGTTTTTGGAAAGAATGAGAATCAACTTAATACCTTGATGAACACGATCAGATTGTGTAATAATGACATAAGGATGGAATTTGGCATCTCCAAATGTGCTATTCTTGTGAAGAAAAGAGGCAAGCTAGTTCACTCAGATGGCCTTGAACTTCCAACCCACATCGGTGATTCAGAATGTGTAATGAAAAGGAAGAAACATTAGCGCATATTGTATCAGAATGCTCTATGCTAGTTCAACACCAATATAAAAAATGGAGATGCGACAAAGTCGCTCAGGTCCTACACGGGAATATATGCAAACTGTATGCATTAGACCACAATGAGAAGTGATATGAGCATAAACCAGAAGTGGTACAGGAAAACGACAATATCAAACTGCGTATACAGACTGATAAGGTCCTTGAACACTCCAGACCTAATATAATTTTACTAAATAAAAACAAGAGAACTTGCTCGATTATTGAAGTAGCCTGCTCTTTCGATACCAGAGTGCGAAAGAAAGAACAAGAAAAAATAAATAAATACAAGATCTTAAATGGGAATTAGTTAGACTCTGGAAATGTAAAGAAGTCAAGGTGATTCCCATTGTGATTACAACGCTTGGGACAATAACAAAAAGCCATCACAAATGGCTTAATCAGATTGACAAGACAATTTCTTTTACAATCTTACAAAAGGCTTGCCTGTTGGGAACAGCGAAAGTGTTAGGGTATAGCTTGAATGTCTAAAATAAATAAATAGATAAAAATAAAATAAAAAATAAAAAAACATCAGAAATGTAAGAATGTTATGAAACAATAATAATATATCAACACCTCGAACTGTCAAGGTGATTCCCATTGTAATTGAAAAGCTTGGGAACATAACAAGAAAAAAAGCCACCGTAAATGGCTTAATTAGATTGACAAGACAATTTCTTTTACAATTTTGCAAAAAGCTTGCCCGTTGAGGACGGCGATAGTGTTAATACAGCTTGAATGTTTAAAGTCAAAGGAATTGACCTGATGTTTAAGAAAAAGTCCAACTAAAAACATCCAAAGGATGAGAGTATTATTATTATTATTATTATTATTATTATTATTATTATTATTATTATTATTATTATTGTTGTTGTTGTTGTTGTTGTTGTTGTTGTTGTTCTAATAATAATAATAATAATAATAATAATAATAATAATAATAATAGAAGGAAGCTTCTAAAATGCTCGATTTTCTTAACTTAACATTAAATTCAAATGATTAGAATATACATAAAAATTCATTTAACATTCATTTGACTTTATAAAAGAAAAACATTACAAAATGATTCCAAAATAGATTCTATAAAAAGTAGATTAAAAAAATTGAAAACTAAACGTATTAAAAAAATAAATAAGCAAATAAAAAAACTAATAGTAAAAGAAATGGCGGCGACTTAGTTTCCAAACCTATATATCTTCAAGCTTTGATAGAAGTATAGGAGGACAGTTTTTTTTTAACTCATGCATTTGTAAACTAGTCTCGTGCCAGTTCAAGGTGAGTACTTATAAGGACCAATCAAAATGTCGGGAAATGTAGGATAATTTTTGAACTCATTGATGAGACTGTTGGACTTTCGCCAAACAATCAATCAACTTGGTCGCATGATTAATGTACTTATTTTGGACAGTCTAAAGAACTTTTTGATACCGTCTCATACATAAATACACTAGAAGAATACCCGTCCTACGACGTGTAAAATGAATTTACCAAGTAGAACAGTCATGCTCAAATTGCATATTCCTTTATGAAGATTAAGATCTTAACAATAATAAAAACGTACAAGGTGTCTTCAATAAGTTTTCAGACTTTTTTCGTATGGGCACTTTGATTGATAGTACACATATGAAACTCTAGTCCCCTTCGAAGTAATTTCCCCCGGCTGCAATGCACTTGTACAATTCCAACAAATTCTGGAATTATGGAAATTCTCTGGTGTGAGTGTGTCAATGACCCTTGTCACAACCTCTTGCATCTCCTCAATTGTCTCATAACGAAAGCCTCTAAGATTTTCCTTGAGCTTAGGAAATAACCGAAAGTCACAGGGAACAAAGTTTGGATTATAAGAAGGGTGAGGAACTGTCTTGATGCCTATCTTGGTCAAATAGTCTGTGACAAGGACGGAGTTGTAGACTGGTGCATTCGTATAAATCTCCCACCTCTACAGTTTATTGCAAATAATTGTGTGTACAGTTCCCACACTGACATCAAACTGTGCACTTATTGCCTCTATAAACACACGTCAGTCCTTATCTATGAAATTCTTTATTTGGCCAATCGGCTCTGGTTTCTGACTTCCTTACTCCTCTCATACAACTCATCCTCTCTTATACTCCCTGCCTTCCTTGAATCTCTTATGCCACTTAAAAACTGATGCTTGCTTCATGCAAGATGGTTCAAAAGCAGTCTGAAGCATTCCATACGTTTCTGTGGGATTATTTCCAAGTTTAAAACAGAATTTTATTGCATCGTTCATCTAAAGTCTCCTCATGTCCAGATTGTATTTTTGAAATTCACCATCTGTGACAATCAGGCTTTAGCAGGGTGTATTCCAATTCCTGCTGTAGCTGTTCATTTGAACCTGAAATCATAAAAATTGGTCAGTCATCTCATAAGATGTATAGCAATAACCTACAGAATTTTCAAGAGTCTATGACAATTTTAAATGCCTCTACAAAAAAGTCTAGAAACTTAATGAAGGCACCTCATAAATGCTAACAAACGTAAGACATAAGAAATAACATAGGCATAAGATATAAAAGATAATGATACTAAACCGTATGTCTAGAATTCTCATTATAATTTTGAACAAAGTTCAGTAAATGATTTCCATTCTATAAAATGGCTTAAAGGTTTAAATGCAAGGATTCTTATAATGAAATTAAAATTCAGGGAGTTTTGCTTAATTAGTATCTAATGATTATTGATCAAATTCAATACAAATTTGAAATTTTTGAATTTTTAAATGGGGGCATGTACTCATATTATAAAATACTTCAAACAAACTGAAATTGGCAGCAGTGTTCCTAAATTTATAATAATTGGATAATTATTTTACGAGTAAGTAATGCAATGTTGATTTCAATATTGATATGCTTGCAACATGTCAATAATATAACAAATATAATGTCAAATTCATCTAGACAGACGACGCTCACTACACATTCAAAAAGATAAAGAAGCGACTGTCTTCATCACCTGTTATATCATTCACAGACTTCTTAAATCTGTTCACTTTAACAACCGATGCTAATAACACAAGAATAAAAAAGCATTGGAAATGCAAAAGGGTATAGGGATGGTATGCCAAAAAGTATACAAACAAGATAGCTATGAATGGCTAGGCACATGGAAATAGAATTGCATCCAAAGTATAGCCCTATAGCTTTTTTCCAATCTTCATTCCGTGCCATCATTACGGTTGTAAAAAAGCTATAGGGCTATACTTTGGATGCAATTCTATTTCCATGTGCCTAGCCATTCATAGCTATCTTGTTTGTATACTTTTTGGCATACCATCCCTATATCCTTTTGCATTTCCAATGCTTTTTTATTCTTGTTAATTAGTATTTTTACTTACAGTCTTATTTTTAAACTTACATTCATGATAGTATTGTCTTTTTTAGGAGGCGGCTCAGGTCACTTCCTGCTGGGTTTTAGGTCTTTTTATAATAGTTTGTGCATGAGGCAGCTTTTTTCCCTTGGGATCCCTGTTATACCGTGCTTTTGAGTCAGCACGTGAGGCAGCCTTCTTTTTTTCTTGTTCTTTGTTATAAAGAGCACGTGAGGCAGCTTTTTTCCCCTTGGGATCCCTGTTATACCGTGCTTTTTAGTCAGCACGTGAGGCAGCCTTCTTTTTTTCTGGTTCTTTGTTATAAAGAGCACGTGAGGCAGCTTTTTTCCCCTCGGAATCCCTGTTATACCGTGCTTTTGAGTCAGCACGTGAGGCAGCCTTCTTTTTTCTGGTTCTTTGTTATAAAGAGCACGTGAGGCAGTTTTTCCCCCTCGGGATACCTGTTATACCGTGCGTTTGAGTCAGCACGTGAGGCAGCCTTCTTTGCCTCAGGATTTGCATGATACTTAATTTTTATTATTTCAGCATTTTTCTGATAGTATTCTTTTTGCTCAGATAATACCTTGACTTTGTTTTTTTCATAGTCTATATTTCTCTGAGCTTTTTTACTACGTGCTGACTTTGGCATTTTTTATCAAATGTAAACATATAACACTTATGTGTATCTTACTATAATATCACTTATCTTATAGCAAGACAACTCTCGTAGAATTGAGATACTGCCCCGTCACCAATAGTTAAAGTGTGGAACGGTATATACACCAATAGTGTAGTTGTTATCTTTATATGAAGTCCTAATCAGTGACAGTGTGAGGTTACTTGGTTAATTTATTGTAGTTTATTTTAGAAAACTTAGTTGTTTTTATTAGTAGATTGTGTATAGTAGCCACACTATCTAGTTATTTTTGTTGCTAGGGCTTGGATTTTGATTCTTTTTGGTCAGCTTCCAGTGAGTTCTTAGAAGATGACTTTCTTGCAGTTTCTTTTGCGGTTAATTTAACTTATTTCCTTTGGCGTTTGGTGAGTTCTTAGAAGAACTGGTCTGATCTACTTTTCTTAGCAAGCAAAGAGATTCAGCTGCATTTAACAATGGTTGCTATAGTGTATTTTTGCGCATGCGTGAGAATTTCAAGTTTCCTCCTTATTTTTCAATAGTTTGACAGTAGTCATGTATCTTTCTGCCAAGAGCGACAGACGTCAGTGTTAGCCGTGATCGTCTAGAGGTTAGGACCCCACGTTGTGGCCGTGCTAACCTAGGTTCAAATCCTGGTCACAGCATTGACATTTTGTACATATTTTACAGTCCAAAATCTGAAGAATTATTTGTTTTTATGACATTGTTTTTTGACGTCGTACTTGCTGATAGGTTATTCTTATAACAATTTTGATCAACTGAGATAAAGATTTCGTGGTTTTATTAACGCTGGTGGGTTACTGTTTAAAGAAAAAAACCTTAACGTTCACCTCAAATATTCAGCGTTCAAGAAATATAGGCCACTGGCAAACTGGAACGTCTGTGAGCATCCGGTGTATTATTTGGAGCTGTCCCTTTTGAGAGAAGTTCCGTGTTCGAAGTGGTTTGTCTACATTGCGTATATAGTGTTTAAAACTTGTTATTACACGTAATCTTATTTAATTATGGAGTTAGCTAAAAAGCGATGGGTCACTGCACTTCTCCGTGTAAAGAGCAGTCGATTGATGCTTGAACTGTTGTCAGAGACCGTTCGTACACCGAGATACATCGTCTCAAAAGAAAGAAGAAAGAAGAAGAAAGAAGAAAGAAGAACAATTGGCCATTTTTGTACCCTTCTTTTTTTGCTCTCTTTTGACATTTTAACCGACGTTCTGACACTCGCTGGATTCGTAAGACGCTTTTCTGTAAGAATATGTGCTTTTTGAAACTTATAAGTTGATTTTAGTTGAGATTTGGATAGTTTTGTTTTGTAGGCGTATATAGGCATGTACGGGCCATCCCTATATAGAGAGTGCTACCGCCTCTCTGATAGCGTGCGATGTGATATTGATGCAAGAAGCATATGACGGCAAGAAAAAAATAATCACTGCTGCATTTAATGCCACAGAAAAAAACCTTGTCAACAGTAGGCGATCTTAAAGTATAAATATTTTTTGTACAGTTGCACATTCATATTTTTTTACGGACCACAAATCCGTTATATATTTGTACTAAAGGGAATTTAATAATGCTAAAATTTGGCGATGGCAAGAAGAAATCTCCTCTTATGAGTTTGTTCTGGAATATAGTCAGGGTGAAACAAGTGTATGAGCTGATATGCTTAGCTAAACCTATGATGTCAACAAGATCAAATATGAACTAGACAGTTCAGCAGCTAGATAGACATTCAGATTATGGGACACGGGTTTGCACATTTACGTATCATCTTGGTGTATAAAAGACATCAATAATTCACAGCTCACACGAATCCAACACACACAGCAAAACACTGATACATGTAAAACCACCATCTGCATGAACCTGGCACATCTGTACTGATGCTGTGGGATAGCAAAAAGGCACCCAAACTGGTGGTACCATACTGAATGAAGAATGGTGCACCAGGCACATGATTGCATAAACCATTCGAGAATATCGTGCATGTGTGACCATCTAAAGTATTTCTGGTGGGAGTACAAGAACAGGGATATACAGGCATGTGTCGAACCATGTTTGATCTGTGCAAAGCAGGAAGAAAATTATGGTTGTCCGGGTCACACACATCCTGGCCATTGTAAGAGGGAAAAAATCCATTTGAATTGATGTACACAGGTTTTGTGCAAATGTCATCTTCCAAGGGCAAATGTTAAATTCTAACAATACTTGACAGTTTCAACCGCCACCTAACAGAAATAGCATGTGCAAGAAACCGTGCAATAGATGTAGCAAGAGGCTTATGCAGCTTTTTTCCTAGTGTCATATCGTCGGATCATGGCACACACTTCACAAGTGAGATATGCAGATTATTTTGTGAACTGACTTTAACCAAGCAGGAGCTACACTGCCCATGAAGGCCCCAAAGTTCAGGAAACATTGAGAGGCGGCAGAGCACCCTTAAAAATGCACTATCAATGTTATTTGAGGACCGTTGCGGTGAATGGACAGATATTCTGGAGTCAGTTGTATCTTTGATGAATACCACGGTCTGCAGCACAATGGGCATCTTTTTACATCATGTTATTTCAGGGAGATATCCAAACGTGGAACTTCCACAGATAAACGACAAAGACATCACGGCAAATACTCCCACAGCCTAGGGGATGCAGGTAAATGCTTTACTAAGACAAGTACACAACAGTGACACTTGCAAGCAATGAGACCAACCACAAATATGATAGTCGTCCAAGCCACCTAGATATTTTCATGCACATTGGCAACAAAATCTTACTACATCAGTCAAAGTCTGCAATAGCACATAATTCCCATATATTTTGGATTGGGGCGTTTTACGTTGCAATGCTGAACAATCCTACTTTGCAGACACAGGGCAACAAAAATAAAATCGAGAATGGATCCACCAAGCCCATGCACGTTGCACCATCCCATGACCGGTTCACCTGAATTAATATCCTTCTCCACCCAGCAGATACCAAGTCAATCAACTGGATTCAGCCTTCAGAAGCACACGTTGTCCACTAAAATGAGACAGTTATCCAGGGAGATAACCCCTTTCAACATGTGCAGACTTTTCCAAAGCGTTCTATCAGAGGAAAGGAAATCCCATCCTGTTTCCAAGATTTTCTAATGTAAAACATCCCAACTGAGGCATATTATCCTGATGCTAACCTAAGCGTTGTGATTCAGAATCTGGTGGGGGCGGATATGTTATATTCACATATTCTGCTCCACCCTGAAGATTATAAGTGGAGACTTGTTGGCACATATTTCCCTATTTTAAGTCAAAACAGTCATTCTAAATTAAAGGACAAGAATTCCCTAACACGGGGTTGGGGACATCTCATGAGTCAGCTCCTCATTTTGATTGGCAGGCCAATCGAATCGCACTAAACATGCTGCTAAAGGGAAGAAATCACAAGGTAGAAAAGAAAAGTCGTCAGTTAGAAGGCGAGCGGGAAAAGAACTCAGCACAGAAAAGGGAGATCCTTGCCGACAAATCAAGTGATTTTGATAGCAATTCCTGGGAAAGAGAATTAATTACAAACTCATCTCTTTGGTGAAAGAGAACTGCGTGGATCAAAGCCCTTCAACGACAAAATCGCCTTTTCTATCATAAACTGTACAAGTAACGAAAGTTTTAACTTCCCCGCAAGAGACTTACATGAGGTATGTTCAACTTTGATCAAACAGCAATATATAATATAAAAAAGGTGGGGGCGTTCTTCTTAACTAATTTTTAATCCCTCGTTTTCATGCAACAAAGTATCTCGCTAAATTTATCTGTGCCGACTTTTTCACGCCAATTAAATCCAAATGAATATGAAGTGAAGAGAGCCCTAGATGTACTGTACTGACGGCGAAGTTTCCGTTTTACTCGTATCCGAGTATTTTCAATCAATTGTATGTTTATAGTGGCGTCGTTGGGGGTCGATAAAATTCTTTTCGTGAAGAACCACATCGTGACTGTAGATACCAAAGTCGATATCGGCTAGGATAACATAAGCGCTTCACCCATCGCTTATTATCCGAGTCCCAGGTAAAATCTACTGTTGGATGATTGGCACAGAAGTTTCACATTTTCTGTCCGGAACCTGGGACTCATTTCTCTCCGCTGACAACGTTTCGCTTTATTTTTATTTTTTATTTTTTTTTTTGATTTGGTCAAGGCTTTTCATGAAGTTCAAGGTTTCACACCAGACAGCCATCTTGGCTTTGGTTCACGGACTTTGAACACATTTAAAATGTGATTTTCTCCGCTTAAATACTTAAAATAAAATATTTTTTTAAGTTGAAATGACTCCTCATGTCATAATATTTAACAAAAAGACATTTTTACTGCCAACACAGAATTATTTTTTTCACTAGATAATCTTCACGCTTCCTTTAGAGATTACTAGGACTATGACACGAGAATATTCTTATCATTATTTGACTCTCGAGTATATATCCGACACAGACACAGTTAATCCATCGAGAACCACATCACTCTATATAAAAGCATATAAGATATTAACTCGAGAGTCAAAATAATAAAAAATAATATATCTTTTTATAGCCCTAGAGATTACCCACAATTCCGCCAAGAAGGCGCATAAACATTTTGTTTTTTGTTTTTTTGTTTTTTTGTGTGGCTTTCTCTTTTTTATTAAAAAATTTCTTTTTCATTAATAAATGCGTATTGTTGTTCGGTTAA
Source organism: Euprymna scolopes (assembly GCF_053919585.1). Taxonomy (NCBI): domain Eukaryota; kingdom Metazoa; phylum Mollusca; class Cephalopoda; order Sepiida; family Sepiolidae; genus Euprymna; species Euprymna scolopes. The sequence goes on from NC_136494.1 coordinate 93,613,487, forward strand.
GCCCCGCTTATGTTTTCCCTGTTCTTGAACGTTTTTCAACAATATAATAAGGAAACTTATTTTTACCGTATAACTGTCGTTGATAGAAGTTTCGTTTACGTGCTTCCCCGCGAGGACCGAGGAGAACGTAACTGTTAGTTGAAACACGGAATATAACTTGCAATTTAACTATGCAAAAGTAGTGCAAATCAAACAAAGATACTACTTAATGCATTCCACTTAGTGAAAAATAAAAAGAATTTTCCAATATTCACTTGGTAGTAAAACTTGACCTGATTAGGGGAAAGCCCGATGGAATTTTTTTTAACTCAATGGTGCAGATTTGCTCTAAATCAGTTGAAAAACCAAAGACAACTTGAAAAAAAATATATTGTAACCTAGTGTTATCTTTATAAAATGTGATATGTATGGTAATGTACGTGCATCGGAAGCAACAAGAATCGTGTGATGGGTAGCATGCTGGCAGGTTTCGAACTGAAAGTTTTGGGGATAAGTTAGAAATGAACCAGACAAGACGTATAAAATGCAGCTCTGTCTGTCTGTCTGTCTGTCTGTCTATATCTTTCTCTTTCTGCTCGTACCTAAGACTAGGTACGAGCAATAATGGCAGAAACAAATAGGGGGACATAGTTTTGAAAACCGGTTTATCATGATTTTTTTTTGTAAGTTTCCGACTACTTTTTGATTATATTTGAAAGATTAAAGCCTAAAGTTAATTTTCACAAGGAAAACAAATACTTCCTGTGAAAAAAAAAGTTATAATGAAAAAATGTTTTCACAGCGACATTCGAAAGCTGACAAATTCAGGTAAATTTTGAAGTTAAATAGATTCATTGAAAAAATATCCTTTGAAAGATAAATATTAGTTTTCTGTGTCTATTTCAAAGATAATTAGTAAAGTAAGCCCTGAGATATTGAATTAATCAAAAAAAAAAAAAAGGAACACACACACATTGTTTGTACAAAAAATGTCTTAATTAGCCCCAAAAGCGAGAAATTCTAGCTTCGTTTAAGCGTAAATGAACGAAGTCGTGTAAGCGTGGATTCTATGGAAGCCAAAAAAATGTCAAAAAGTCAACAGGCTGCCTGAAAATGACGTCAGGTAGTAAGAAGGTGGAAGGGAGTGCTGGTTTTCTTTTATTTCCCATTAGTGCAGCCATACAGTCCTATCGTAAACATTTACCATTTTTTAATTTTATTATTTTTCTGTGTTCCTGTATTTGAATAAAAAAAATTTTTCAAGATTATATAAAAATTATATTACGCCGAAAGTTTCACGTTCATTCAAGCAAGGAAAATATTAGAATTTTACATATATAAAAGTAGATTCCATGAACAACGCTTCTTTCTTAGAACTGCATGCCTGTGGAACTCTGTTCCGTTTTCCTGCTTTCCAACTGACTACAATATGATTGTCTTCAAGTTCAACGTGAACAAGCGCTTGATGAGCCGTCCCCTTAAGTAATTTAATTTACCAATTTTCCACTTCTAATGATTACTACATTTTCCCATTGACTACTGTACACTCATTAACCCTTATCCTCGAGTGGCCTACGGGCTTTGATAAGTGATGACGCCTTTGTAATATATATATATATATATATATATATATATATATATATATATATATATATATATATATATATACACAGTTCTGGTCAAAATCATAAGACCACTTAAGAAAGTAAGCGTTTATGCATATTATCGAATTTTTAATCAAACAAATGGTTGAAACCATTGCCAAAAGGGAAATATGATGAAAAAAAAAATGAAATCTGCTTCATTCGAAACCTTAACCCTGATCTAATAATTATTTTTTAAAAAACAAATATTTTCACCTGGTCAAAATGATAAGACCACTTTAATAAAATCGGCTAGTTTTGAAAAAAATGAATGCGAAAAGCTTTCTATGTTACTAAAAGCATTTGCAATGGATCTATGGGAGAGTCCACCCCTATTAAGCTCAAAGATCCTTCCTCTCTCAAACTCTGATAATGGTTTCCCTTTTGCCATTTATAATTCAGTAAGATGTTTTTTATCAACTAACAAATTGCTTTTAGTAACATAGAAAGCTTTTCATTTAGAGATGTTAGTAACATTCATATGGTCCATCCTTTAAGTACCCAGTGTCTTTCTAGAAATAATTCCAACTATAAAGATATCGGTGAAACGAATGCCAACAATAATCATTTGATTCTTACGAAATTAATGAATGATGCTAACAAAAATTCATTTTCCCCAGTTGTTTTCGCCATTATTTTCTGCTTATCTTATTTCACAACCTTTTCAAGATTTAAGCATTCCTCTCCCGACAATCCTGTGTATGACACAAAACTACATCTAGTGGTAATGCTCTAACTAAACTAAACTAAATGTAGCCTACATTCGGGTGAACGTATGAGTGAATCCGGTGCATAGAAATATATAAGCATATAAACATACTTAGCGTTATAAAGGTAGGTATAAATACACGTTGGCCTTCATTATAGAGTGGTGGATTATCTTTTGAGCAAGAAAAAAAAAAAGAAACACTAACAAAATATGTTAGTTGTGTTAGTCATTGTTTGAGCAATAATTTCTGGTTGAACAGCAAACTTGTTTCAATAGAATCTCGTCTCAAGATTTATCAGTTTTGCTGACTTGTGTTAATCAAGATACTCCACTATTGATGATCATGGTAATGTCTTCTGTAATGTGCTTGTCTGAGTTATAGGAGTGGATCGGTGTCGGGGGGGGGGGCAGGATAATGTAATGTCTAGCAAAGTAATTAACCAAGTAAGTCTATTACCCTTTCGTAGATAAGAGAGTCATCACTTTAGGATTAGAAATTCCATCTTCATAAAAAGAATATGAAGAATAATAAGAAGAAAATAAATACTGCGGGAACGAAGAAAAGGTATTTCTTTTGGGTTCATCACTGGAGCCTCGTGAAAGGCCATGTCTGTCACTCTGTCACAACTAAGTTTGGGATACGAGTAAACGTACTCGAGACCTATGGAGTCAAAACCACAACCACTATTCTACATTGACCTCATTTGAAAATTCATTAAAAAAAAACTATCTGAAAAATATACCCGGTGAACCAGGTGCAAGAGAAATACAAAAAATTGCAATTCTCCTTAAAAGGACCGTTAGAATCTTTAAAAATAATATCTTAGTTAGAATGTCTGGCATTTGTTAAAATATCCCATCTCCTGCTGGAACAAAATAATAATAAGAAAAATCATTAAAAAAATGAATATGTACTGGGGAGGAGTTGAATCCCTGCTTCTCAAGGGTATAAAATCTCTATGTACAGGGGTTTGACAGGATAATCTGGTACGAGGACACTTGTCCCTACAAGTAAACCACGACCAAATATTAAAAACTGGCAGGACCCGTTTGCCGGCGTTGCTTGGTGCCATGCTAAATAAAAAGAAATATTATTAAATATTCTTTTTGAATGAATGTATGTATTCACTTTTTATGAAATGGTCAGTAGAGACCTCCATTGCTCGCCATGTTGGTGTCACAATTTAACGTTTAATAAATGGGAAAAAAATAGGAAACGTTTACTCAAAACTGGACATTTCGGAAGAATGGAATTTAACTCATTGTAATGTATTAAGCTGACATGTAACATGAGTATCAACATGCACTAGCTATTCTCAAATACAGATTGGTTTCCTGGGGGATCTGAGGTCAATGAGCAATGAGCAGGAGGTGGGGAAGATTTCATTAAGAGATGAACGAATTGAAGAGCAGGTATCATGAACGTTGGGATGCAATCATGACTGCCGACTACTGCTGGACTTTGAAGAGAGACAACCCTACCATTGGGCATTCTAAGCGGTCAAAGAAATGTAATACAAGTTGTCCTTGCAAAGTAGTGAGTCATTAGTATAAAACAATCATTGTTTATAATAACGAAGTAAAGAGATTTATTATTTTGTTATCTAATTTATACACATGTTCATAGTGTGTACAGACATTATGCAAATTAGATAGCAATGCTGAGAAAAGAGAATCACTCTTTCTCTAAATGCTTGCTGAGACATTAAGAAATATTATAGAATGATTGAATTAACGTTCAGTGAGAGAGGACGAGGCAAAAACATAGATAGCTAAGCGAGAGGTGCATGGCTTGTTCAATTAATTACAAATTACGGTTAATTAGAATGATTAAACATATATTTCAAACATAGCTCAATCCCAGAACTAAGTTATTTTAGCGTGTCTTTTGTGTGAATAAAGTATCTAAGGAAAAAGCCTCAGTGAAACAAACGTTGGTTGACTCAGCTTTAGTACAATAATAGATTTTAACCTGTATTATTTGGATTATTTGGATTATTTGGACTACTGTTCTTATCTTGAGTGTCATTTTCACAGCGTTTCCGTCGATGTAACCTCTAACCTTTTTCAGGTGTTTCTAGTAAAACTCGGGAATTTTTCTGATGAACTCAGAAATTTGGATGGAATTTTGAACGGAAACCTTTATTTACTTCACCATGGTAACGTGCTCTCGTTCCGTCAGCCATGACTGGACAGAGGTCCTAAGTAATTTGCAATTGTATTTTTTGGTCGCCCACACTGAGAATTGAACCATCAACCTTCAGGAGAATATCACAGAAACATTCCCGAGTTCGACAAGCTACACCTGAAGAAGTTTGGAGGTTACATCGAACAAAACATTGTGAAAATGATACTCAAGATCAGTAGTTCAAAGAATCCAAATAATTGAAATAACCAATCCTCGTCTCAAAAATTCAGAAACGTAATACATTTTAATCACTAACAAAACAAATTATTTTAGATGCATTCAAACATTTAAAATAAGAGGTTCTGTTTGACATGCTTAAGTTAAAAATAACATTTTCTTTGATTTATAATGCTTAAGTCTGGTACAAGTATGTGTTCTTGCTTAGGCATGACACACATGATCCTGGGTTCTATGGAATTTTGAAAAGAACTTTACCTAGTAGAGTGAATGAATCCTAACTCTGTTTTGTTTTTGTTTTTTGTTTGTTTTTTTTGTACTAGAGAGGCTCCAGAAGGATTCACTCCTCACATTTTATTTCATCCTCGGTCACCCCTAAACTGTTATCTTATATTTTGGAGGACACCATCCATTTCCACATTCCACTCCGATATGTTTTATTTTTTCCGTCACACTAAGCCCCACTCCCATTTAGAGACCAAACTGCTTGCTTTCGAATTACAAGTTCGAAAGGCCTTACTAAGTTATATTTTACTTTCCTATCTTATTTTACATATTATACGTATTTTCCCACATCCCACGATGGATTTTTATACCCTTTTTTTTTTACAATAATTTAAACAACAGTTGGGGATTAGCTAAGTAGGATTAACCAATGAAGTGAATGCGGTATTTTGATGAGTGTCTCGTGTATGGTAAGTCCTAACAAGAACTTTAAGAACAGACAAAATGTGTGACCACCTACTCTCTGTCTTACACGAAATGATTCAAGCTTCATGTCTAAAGCTGTTGTGTCTTCACAAATAATTAACAAGAACACGGGAAGTAAAGGTATAACAATAATATATTAGTCAGAAAAATTATATACATATTTACATATCTTCAGATATACTTCAGTTGGAGATATTCCGGCTGGTGGCGTGTTGCATATCTTACTGAAGGCAACATAGGCGTCTTGCCTATTTGGCGATCGTTGCAGAACTCTCCCAGTATTAATGATTGATACCTTTATATATCTCACTCACCCACCTATGTTAATTAGTGGGCATCTCCAGAAAACCCCCCTCCCAAGATTTGAAGTCGTGTAGATTTCAATATCTTTTTCTCTTGGGGTTCATTATAATTGGTTCTGTAAACTTTCTTTTCCTTCCCGATCTTCTCGGTTCGGGCATGGTTTGTGGTGGTTCGATATCAAACGCTTCGTATAGTATATGAATTTGATTTTCCTTTTCATCAGGTTTGTCATGTTCGTTGTCTTTTATATGACGTTTTCTCAATTGATTTTGATGTCTTTTGTGTATCCCTTTTGGACCTTTTATCATGTAGACTAAGTCGCCGTACCAAACTCCCAATATGAAATATTATTTTTCATACATTTAAAATATACACGATCACCAGGTTTAAACCTTTTACGTGATGTGTGCGTAGTTTAATGGACGATTGCTTGCTTTGGTATTAATTTATCGAATGGTGATTTTATTTTTCTAGCAAACATTAATTCTGCTGGTGATAATTTCGACAGTGTATTTGGGTTCTTAGGTATCCTGTATATTTGCAAGAATTGTTGTAATGCTTTATCCGTCGGGGACCCTATTGATTTTCTAAGTGCACGCTTTATCATGTCTACGAACCTTTCCACTAATCCATTTGATCCAGGATGGAACAGTGGTGTAGTTATATGTTTTACCTGAAAAGTGTCACAAAAATCTTTGAAACCACTTGATGTAAATTGTGTTCCGTTATCTGTGACTATAATGTCTGGCACACCAAAACGTGCAAATATTTCATGCAGAAAACTTATTGTGTTATTTGTCGTCGGCTTCTTGAAACGCCATCTGGAAAAACTATCTACTATGATTAGGTAGTATTGTCCTTCGGTCGGTCCAGCAAAATCTATATGAATGCGTGACCATGGATGGTCAGTTTTTTTCCAAGGTTTATGGACTATCGGTGGTGCCTTTGTGGCTAACGCACAACCTTTACACTTGTTTACTGTTAGTACAATATCCACATCCATGTTACGCCAGTAAACGTAACTCTGCATAGGTGCGTTCATCCTATTTATACTCGGTTGTCCTGTATGAAAATCACGTAAGATCTTTTTCTGCAAGGTTTTCGGGATAACAACTCTTTCACTATATAACAAAACATCATTGCATACAGAAAATATGCTTTGCGTTTTTTCATCATTTTCCCTTATTTTTTTCTTTATGTCTGTGATGACATCGTCATTTTCAGCCTCCCTTTTTATATCGGTTAACGTGACTGGTAATTCTTTTATTATATTCGCCACCATGTTTTTTTCCTCATAACTGGAACGTATAGCTGCAATTACTGACTCTTCAAGGGTTTCCTCCATTTTCGGTATAAGCCTTGACAGGCCATCTGCATAACCTATTTTTTTCGAACCCAGATGTTTTATTTGAAAGTCATAATTTAGCAAGATCGTACCTCAACGGAGTAGGCGATTTGCGGTATATACTGGCAAGCCCTTTTTTGAGCCGGAGATTGTCACTAGGGGCTTGTGATCTGTTTCCAGTATAAAGTGTCTCCCGTACAGGTAACAGTGGAATTTCGTCACCGCGAAAATAATGCTTAACCCCCTCTTTTTCTATTTGAGAGTAAGCCTTTTCTGTCGGAAGTAGTGTCCTTGAGGCGTGAGCTATAGGTTTCTTCAATCCATCTCATATGATATGCTGTATACATGCTCCTATACCATACGAGCTCGCGTCGCTCGCAACACTTATTTCTAATTTTGGGTCGTAATAGGTTAAAAATAGATCGGACGTCAGCGTCTTTTTAATTTTCTGAAATGCGTCTTGACATTCTTTTGTTCATATCCATGGTGTTTCTTTCTTTAATAACTCGTTAAGCGGAGCTCTTAGGTCATGCATTCCTTTGATAATTACTTGGTACTAGTTTGCGAGACCTAAGAAACTCTGTAGAGTCGTCACGTTATGTGGTGCCGGCATGTTTTTAATTGCTGTCAATCTTTCCGGGTCTGGGCGTCGACTGTCTTTATTTATTATTTGCCCTAAATATTTGATTTAGTATAAACAAAATTCTCATTTGTTTTCTTTCACCTTGAATATGTATTCATTTATTCTTGTGAATAGTTTTTTTAGATGCTCTTGGTATTCACTTATGGACGCGCTCCTGATGATTATATCATCCAGGTATGCACAAGCACAATCTATTCCGTTCAGCATTGTATCCATTGCTTGTTTGAAAATCGCCGGCGCGATTTTGATCCCGAAGGGTAGACGGTTGTATTTGAACAACCCTTTGTGCGTGTTAATGCATAATATCTTTGAGCATTCTTCTTCCATCGGAATTTGTAAATAGGCGTCGGACAAATCTATTTTTGAAAAAATTTTGCCACCATTTAGTCTGGCAAATATCTGCTCAGGGCTTGGTAAAGGGTAGTGGTGGTCTTTAATTCATCGTTTAGACCCGTAGAAAAGTGTGCACAGACTCGAATTTGTTCCGACTTTTTTTTACGTACACCGTAGTTTCGATTTTCGATAAGATGCTTGTTTTTCGAGTCTATCTAGCTTGTCATTTATTTTGTCTAAACCGGCGAACGGTACGTTCCGTTTTTTCTTAAACACCGGTGTTGCAACCTTTTTTAGCTCGAACAAAGCCTTAAATTTATTGCATTTTCCCAGTCCAGTAGTAAATATTTCTGGGAATTTCTTTTTTAGATCGTTTTTAATATTTTCTGATGTTGGGGTGCAACTGGTTATTTTTCTACAAAAATCGTTCATTGGTTTATCCTAAAGATTGAATTTTTCAATTCAGTCAATTCCCAATAAGTTCTCGCTTTCTTTAATTACGAAGATTTTCCATTTCTTCGTCGTGCTATTTAAATTAATGGGCAGGATGACTTCTCCTTCGAATTTTATTTCGTCTCCTATCACTGTTCGTGCACCTTTACTTGACTTTTGAAGAGTCGGTTTACCCAGTTTTTCCAAGTGTTGACGTTTATTAACGACAAATCCGATCCAGAGTCAAGCTGAAATTTCACTTGGTTGTCGAAAATATTTACTGATACATATTTTCGTAAATTATTTTCCCTTTGTCGTTTGTTCTCATTTGGTGTACTCTGTTTTTTGTTCTGCAGCAAACACTCTTATGTCCAACTTCATCGCAATTGTAGCACCTGATATTTTTGTAAGGACAATCCTTTTCCAAATGTTTTTATCACATCTTCTGCAATTATTACCTGATACTACCTTTTTATAATTGTAATTTCGTTTTCTGTAGTTGTTATATTGACTATTATCGTAATTTCGTTTTCTGTAGCTATTATAATTTGAGTATTTATAATTTGAGTATTTTTTGGAATTTTTACTAGTCTAAAAATTTTTTTGTCCTGAGTTTTTGAAAGGTCTTCCTAATATACGCCACCTCTGCTTCTTCTATATCCCTGGAATCTTTTTTGAGTGATACTGCCCTTTGGCAATCTTCTGCTAATTTCTGCAATGTCAGGCCTTATTCTGTCTCTAATTTTGAGAGAACGCATCTTCGGATCTCTGAATTTTTTGTGGATACTAGACCCTGTGCAAAGATTAAGCATTTGAAATCGTCCACCATGAGTTCCGATAATTTGAAGTTGTC